>NC_141821.1:507500-552500 GCF_982586985.1 Callionymus lyra | reverse complement strand
TTCCTTGATCCAGAACCACTAACATCTGCAGGACTTCCTTGATCCAGAACCACTAACATCTGCAGGACTTCCTCACTCTTGATCCAGAACCACTAACATCTGCAGGACTTCCTCACTCAGGATCCAGAACCACTAACATCTGCAGGACTTCCTCACTCAGGATCCAGAACCACTAACATCTGCAGGACTTCCTTGATCCAGAACCACTAACATCTGCAGGACTTCCTTGATCCAGAACCACTAACATCTGCAGGACTTCCTCACTCTTGATCCAGAACCACTAACATCTGCAGGACTTCCTCACTCTTGATCCAGAACCACTAACATCTGCAGGACTTCCTCACTCTTGATCCAGAACCACTCACATCTGCAGGACTTCCTCACTCTTGATCCAGAACCACTCACATCTGCAGGACTTCCTCACTCTTGATCCAGAACCACTCACATCTGCAGGACTTGCTCACTCTTGATCCAGAACCACTAACATCTGCAGGACTTCCTTGATATAGAACCACTAACATCTGCAGGACTTCCTCACTCTTGATCCAGAACCACCAACATCTGCAGGACTTCCTTGATCCAGAACCACTAACATCTGCAGGACTTCCTTGATCCAGAACCACCAACATCTGCAGGACTTCCTCACTCTTGATCCAGAACCACTAACATCTGCAGGACTTCCTCACTCTTGATCCAGAACCACCAACATCTGCAGGACTTCCTTGATCCTGAGCCACTAACATCTGCAGGACTTCCTTGATCCAGAGCCACTAACATCTGCAGGACTTCCTTGATCCAGAACCACCAACATCTGCAGGACTTCCTCACTCTTGATCCAGAACCACCAACATCTGCAGGACTTCCTTCATCCAGAACCACGAACATCTGCAGGACTTCCTTGATCCAGAACCACTAACATCTGCAGGACTTCCTTGATCCAGAACCACCGACATCTGCAGGACTTCCTTGATCCAGAACCACCAACATATGCAGGACTTCCTTGATCCAGAACCACTAACATCTGCAGGACTTCCTTGATCCAGAACCACCAACATCTGCAGGACTTCCTTGATCCAGAACCACTAACATCTGCAGGACTTCCTTGATCCAGAACCACTAACATCTGCAGGACTTCCTCACTCTTGATCCAGAACCACTAACATCTGCAGGACTTCCTCACTCTTGATCCAGAACCACTCACATCTGCAGGACTTCCTCACTCTTGATCCAGAACCACTAACATCTGCAGGACTTCCTCACTCTTGATCCAGAACCACCAACATCTGCAGGACTTCCTTGATCCAGAACCACTAACATCTGCAGGACTTCCTTGATCCAGAACCACCAACATCTGCAGGACTTCCTCACTCTTGATCCAGAACCACTCACATCTGCAGGACTTCCTCACTCTTGATCCAGAACCACTAACATCTGCAGGACTTCCTTGATCCAGAACCACTAACATCTGCAGGACTTCCTCACTCTTGATCCAGAACCACTAACATCTGCAGGACTTCCTCACTCTTGATCCAGAACCACTCACATCTGCAGGACTTCCTCACTCTTGATCCAGAACCACCAACATCTGCAGGACTTCCTCACTCTTGATCCAGAACCACTCACATCTGCAGGACTTCCTCACTCTTGATCCAGAACCACTAACATCTGCAGGACTTCCTTGATCCAGAACCACCAACATCTGCAGGACTTCCTCACTCTTGATCCAGAACCACTCACATCTGCAGGACTTCCTCACTCTTGATCCAGAACCACTAACATCTGCAGGACTTCCTTGATCCAGAACCACTAACATCTGCAGGACTTCCTCACTCTTGATCCAGAACCACTAACATCTGCAGGACTTCCTCACTCTTGATCCAGAACCACTAACATCTGCAGGACTTCCTCACTCTTGATCCAGAACCACTAACATCTGCAGGACTTCCTCACTCTTGATCCAGAATACCTGCGTGACTCTTCAGCTGTTAGCTTGATGCTACATGCTAGCTTCAACACTCACAACAGTCCTGAGAGACGCTCCCGCGGGTCCAGGAGAACCAGGAGGAGAACCAGGAGAACCAGGAGCGGTCGAGGCTCTGGAAGGCTCGCAGGATCAGGTTATTCCGGGTGGAGCTGGAGGTTCTCTTCCCTCCGCCGGCTGTGTTGTTAGCAGGCTAGTTAGCATTAGCAGCTAGCGGCTCATTGTGAGGCTCGACGAACACAAACAAGAGCGAGCGGAAGACTCGTCATCAAAGCTCGACAGATGTTGCTGAAGACGCGCCAATGGTTTCTTCTCTGGAGAGAAGCGACGGAGGAACAACAACAGCTTCCTCTCTCAGGCCGGTGAGTGTGTGTGTGTGTGAGTGTGTGTGTGTGTGTGTGCGTGCGTGTGTGTGAGGGGGCGGGGCCAGCGAGCCCGCTGCGTCTCTGTTGCTATGGACGCAGACTTTGTTTAGTGACGCCATCTAGCGGCGCTTTTAGGAAACGACCTCAAGGTCCCGCAGAAGGACATTAAAAACGCAGGTGAAGAACTAAATACAACAAAAGATTCTGTGAAACATTTCCATCCATTTGTTATGTTTGGTATTTTGTGTTTTATTTAGCTTCACATATTTACCAGAACGCTTCTCTGGCGGGAGACGATACTGTCTCTTTAAGACGCCATTGTTGTTGTGAACAGACGCTGCAGGTGACATGGATTATTGTTATTATTGTTATTGTTGTTATTATTGTGAGCAGCTGTTCAACCATCAACACACACGTCACTTCCGAGGATCAACGTTACAAGAGTCACGTGAATGTTTGAGGCGGAACTAATGTGACTCAGTGTTGTACACGGAATTATGGAGCGACGCACCAGACGCTGCTGCGACAACAGGAAGTGACGTTTCCTCAGTTTGTTTGTAAAATAAACTATTTTATTTCTTGAAATGTTGCTGCGTTTACGTCTCTGTGTTTATCGATGACTTTTGTGAAATTATTAATTGATGCTCAATAGTGAAGATGACGTCACGAGAAACACGCTGTAAATGTTGTGTTTCTATTTTAAAATTATAAAATAAACACAAACAACTTTTCCCACAGAGTCTCGACCAGAAACGCTGGACACATTATTCTATTAATATAAAAAGTTTAATAAAGTTTTGAATGAACTGCTGACACAGGACGAGTTTCAATCTTTGATTTTTGTCCCTGTGAGGGAACCTCGTCATTGAACACCTGGTGTCACGAGGGTCTCTGGCTGCAGGTCTGACCCATGTTTCCTCCCTGATCTCCCAGCTGATCGTTGTGGTTCTGGGTCGTGGCTCAGCAGATCCTGGACAGTTTGATCGACGCACGCGCACGCGCACGCGCACACACACACACGCACACGCACACGCGCACACACGCGCACACGCACACACACACGCACACGCACACACACACGCACACGCACACACACACGCACACACACACGCACACACACACGCGCACACACACGCGCACACACACACACGCACACACGCACACGCGCACACACGCGCACACGCACACACACACGCACACACAAGCTCACACGCACACACACACGCACACACGCACGCTTCCAGACCAAGTCTTCACCTCTTCTGCTGAGTCTCTTCACCGACACACAACTTTTAAAGCTTCTGTGTGGCCTCGACCTGCTGGGAGGAGACACACACACACACGCACACGCACACGCACACGCACACGCACACACGCACATGTACACACACACACACACACGTACACACACATGTACACGCACACACGCACATGTACACGTACACACACACGTACACACACACGTACACACACACACACACACACGTACACACACACACACACGCACGTACACACACACACTATTTAAAGTGGATGACGTGTGTGAACAGGCAGCAGTGAAGGTCAGAAGGTCAAAGTAGGTTCAAGTCTGAAGAGACCAAGACCTTCAAGGTCAGATGTTCCTGCAGTGTCATCAGAAACGTTTAAGATCCAAGACGATGAGCTGATATGATTTATTTTCATCTCTTGGACATCAAACAAGATCTAGATCAGGGAACCTGGTCCTCAAAGAGTGGTGCAGGTTTATGTTCCAACCCTTCAAGAGGACACTTTACCAGCCAGGTGTCTTCAGAGTGATCAGGTGTCAGTCAGGTGTCAGTCAGGTGTGATCAGGTGTCAGTCAGGTGTCAGTCAGGTGTGATCAGGTATGATCAGGTGTCAGTCAGGTGTGATCAGGTGTCAGTCAGGTGTCTTCAGAGTGATCAGGTGTCAGTCAGGTGTGATCAGGTGTCTTCAGAGTGATCAGGTGTGATCAGGTGTCAGTCAGGTGTCTTCAGAGTGATCAGGTGTGATCAGGTGTCAGTCAGGTGTCAGTCAGGTGTGATCAGGTGTCAGCCAGGTGTCTTCAGAGTGATCAGGTGTGATCAGGTGTCAGTCAGGTGTGATCAGGTGTGATCAGGTGTCAGTCAGGTGTCAGTCAGGTGTGATCAGGTGTGATCAGGTGTCAGTCAGGTGTGATCAGGTGTCAGTCAGGTGTCTTCAGAGTGATCAGGTGTCAGTCAGGTGTGATCAGGTGTCTTCAGAGTGATCAAGTGTGATCAGGTGTCAGTCAGGTGTGATCAGGTGTGATCAGGTGTCAGCCAGGTGTCTTCAGAGTGATCAGGTGTGATCAGGTGTCAGTCAGGTGTCAGTCAGGTGTCTTCAGAGTGATCAGGTGTCAGTCAGGTGTGATCAGGTGTCAGTCAGGTGTCTTCAGAGTGATCAGGTGTCAGTCAGGTGTGATCAGGTGTCAGCCAGGTGTCTTCAGAGTGTGATCAGGTGTCTTCAGAGTGATCAGGTGTCAGTCAGGTGTGATCAGGTGTCAGTCAGGTGTTAGTCAGGTGTCTTCAGAGTGATCAGGTGTCAGTCAGGTGTGATCAAGTGTGATCAGGTGTCAGTCAGGTGTGATCAGGTGTCAGTCAGGTGTGATCAGGTGTCAGTCAGGTGTGATCAGGTGTCAGTCAGGTGTCTTCAGAGTGTGATCAGGTGTCAGTCAGGTGTGATCAGGTGTCAGTCAGGTGTCTTCAGAGTGTGATCAGGTGTCAGTCAGGTGTGATCAGGTGTCAGTCAGGTGTAAGTCAGGTGTGATCAGGTGTCAGTCAGGTGTCTTCAGAGTGTGATCAGGTGTGATCAGGTGTCAGTCAGGTGTCTTCAGAGTGTGATCAGGTGTCAGTCAGGTGTAAGTCAGGTGTGATCAGGTGTCAGTCAGGTGTGATCAGGTGTCAGCCAGGTGTCTTCAGAGTGTGATCAGGTGTCTTCAGAGTGATCAGGTGTCAGTCAGGTGTGATCAGGTGTCAGTCAGGTGTGATCAGGTGTCAGTCAGGTGTCTTCAGAGTGTGATCAGGTGTCAGTCAGGTGTAAGTCAGGTGTGATCAGGTGTCAGTCAGGTGTGATCAGGTGTCAGTCAGGTGTGATCAGGTGTCAGTCAGGTGTCTTCAGAGTGTGATCAGGTGTGATCAGGTGTGATCAGGTGTGATCAGGTGTCAGTCAGGTGTCTTCAGAGTGTGATCAGGTGTCAGTCAGGTGTGATCAGGTGTCAGTCAGGTGTCTTCAGAGTGTGATCAGGTGTGATCAGGTGTCAGTCAGGTGTAAGTCAGGTGTCAGTCAGGTGTCAGTCAGGTGTCTTCAGAGTGTGATCAGGTGTCAGTCAGGTGTAAGTCAGGTGTGATCAGGTGTCAGTCAGGTATCAGTCAGGTGTCTTCAGAGTGTGATCAGGTGTCAGTCAGGTGTAAGTCAGGTGTGATCAGGTGTCAGTCAGGTGTCTTCAGAGTGTGATCAGGTGTCAGTCAGGTGTGATCAGGTGTCAGTCAGGTGTCTTCAGAGTGTGATCAGGTGTCAGTCAGGTGTAAGTCAGGTGTCAGTCAGGCGTCTTCAGAGTGTGATCAGGTGTCAGTCAGGTGTAAGTCAGGTGTGATCAGGTGTCTTCAGAGTGATCAGGTGTCAGTCAGGTGTGATCAGGTGTCAGTCAGGTGTGATCAGGTGTCTTCAGAGTGATCAGGTGTCAGTCAGGTGTGATCAGGTGTCAGTCAGGTGTCTTCAGAGTGATCAGGTGTGATCAGGTGTCAGTCAGGTGTCTTCAGAGTGTGATCAGGTGTCAGTCAGGTGTGATCAGGTGTCAGCCAGGTGTCTTCAGAGTGATCAGGTGTGAGTCAGGTGTGATCAGGTGTCAGTCAGGTGTCTTCAGAGTGTGATCAGGTGTCAGCCAGGTGTCTTCAGAGTGATCAGGTGTGAGTCAGGTGTGATCAGGTGTGATCAGGTGTCAGTCAGGTGTCTTCAGAGTGATCAGGTGTGATCAGGTGTCAGTCAGGTGTCTTCAGAGTGATCAGGTGTCATCAGGTGTCAGTCAGGTGTGATCAGGTGTCAGTCAGGTGTGATCAGGTGTGATCAGGTGTCTTCAGAGTGATCAGGTGTCAGTCAGGTGTCTTCAGAGTGATCAGGTGTCAGTCAGGTGTGATCAGGTGTCAGTCAGGTGTAAGTCAGGTGTGATCAGGTATCTTCAGAGTGTGATCAGGTGTCAGTCAGGTGTGATCAGGTGTCAGTCAGGTGTAAGTCAGGTGTGATCAGGTATCTTCAGAGTGTGATCAGGTGTCAGTCAGGTGTGATCAGGTGTGATCAGGTATCTTCAGAGTGTGATCAGGTGTCAGTCAGGTGTCAGTCAGGTGTCTTCAGAGTGTGATCAGGTGTGATCAGGTGTCAGTCAGGTGTGATCAGGTGTCAGTCAGGTGTCTTCAGAGTGATCAGGTGTCAGTCAGGTGTGATCAGGTGTCAGTCAGGTGTCTTCAGAGTGATCAGGTGTCAGTCAGGTGTGATCAGGTGTCAGTCAGGTGTCTTCAGAGTGATCAGGTGTCAGTCAGGTGTGATCAGGTGTCAGTCAGGTTCCTTCAGAGTGTGATCAGGTGTCAGTCAGGTGTCTTCAGAGTGATCAGGTGTCAGTCAGGTGTGATCAGGTGTCAGTCAGGTGTCTTCAGAGTGATCAGGTGTCAGTCAGGTGTGATCAGGTGTCAGTCAGGTGTCTTCAGAGTGATCAGGTGTCAGTCAGGTGTGATCAGGTGTCAGTCAGGTGTCTTCAGAGTGATCAGGTGTCAGTCAGGTGTGATCAGGTGTCAGTCAGGTGTCTTCAGAGTGATCAGGTGTCAGTCAGGTGTGATCAGGTGTCAGTCAGGTTCCTTCAGAGTGTGATCAGGTGTCAGTCAGGTGTCTTCAGAGTGATCAGGTGTCAGTCAGGTGTGATCAGGTGTCAGTCAGGTGTCAGTCAGGTGTGATCAGGTGTCAGTCAGGTGTCTTCAGAGTGATCAGGTGTCAGTCAGGTGTGATCAGGTGTCAGTCAGGTGTCTTCAGAGTGATCAGGTGTCAGTCAGGTGTGATCAGGTGTCAGTCAGGTGTCTTCAGAGTGATCAGGTGTGATCAGGTGTCAGTCAGGTGTCTTCAGAGTGATCAGGTGTCAGTCAGGTGTGATCAGGTGTCAGTCAGGTTCCTTCAGAGTGTGATCAGGTGTCAGTCAGGTGTCTTCAGAGTGATCAGGTGTCAGTCAGGTGTGATCAGGTGTCAGTCAGGTGTCTTCAGAGTGATCAGGTGTCAGTCAGGTGTGATCAGGTGTTGCTTGTTCAGCTGAAACATCGTTGGTTCAACTGCTTGATCTGTTGGAACAAAAACCTTCACCGACTCTCTGATCGAGATTAACTTTAATGTAATTTTTTAATGAAAACTAGTTCATTATAAAGTAAACCAAGTCATTTTCAGATTTGTATCTGTATCTTCATCTGTAACCATGGCAACCGCCCGTAGAGGGCCGAGCATGAATGAAGTAGACTGTCATCTTATATGAACCACTGCCCCCTGCTGGGCGGCGGGAGCATTGATCTAGTCAGGAAAAATCAATGATTTAATAAAACGCATCATGTTTATTTTTCTACAAATCACAGGAAGTGTTAAACGTTTAACCTGTTCACTTGTTAACTAACCAGTTAACTAACCAGCAGACTGTTGAACTGGTTGAGTCACCAGATCCTTGAGCCTCAGAAGAGTGAAACCTTCTCATCGCCGTAGCAACGAGTGAAGCCCGAGCGAGTCACGTCTACGCACCTGTGCAGGTGAAGGTGTGGAACAATCTTTTATTATAGAAAAGCAGGCGAGGAGTCTTCAGGGTCACAGGAACGTCGTCGTAAAAAAGGTCAAATAAAACATAATTACAAGGAGCGAGAGTTCAGGCCGAGAGGTCGCTGCCGTTGAAGCGGTCCTGGTCGTAGACCTCGGCCACCACCTTGCGACCCCCGAACCAGCGGTCGTTGAGGGCCTGGATGGCCTTGTTCATCTCCGAGGCCATGGAGAACTCCACGAAGATCTTGACGATGATGTCGGCGTCCTCCTCCTCGCCCTGCTTCTCCTGGTAGATGATGACTCGGTTGACGGCGCCGAACTTCCCGCACTCCTCCGTCACTTCTCCTTCCAGGTCGTCGTCCAGGTCTTCTGGTCCCACCATGTTCCTCAGGACCATGACTGTGGACTACACACAGCAGACAAACGTCAGTGAACCGTTTATGCTGGAGTCAGAAGATGAAGGTGCTGCTGTGACTGAGGGTCACCAGTGCTGTTAGATGATCGATCATCTCCACAGAGATGGAGAAGTTCAACAGGTCTTCTTGGATGAGGTTCACGTCTCACCTCTGACTTGCGCAGCAGCTTCTGCATCACCATGTGTCTGGCGCTGCTGCCCGAGATGCTCATGTGCTCCTGGTCGCTCAGCATCTCCTGAGCCGTGCCGTCCAGCAGCTGCTCCTCCTTCTCCTCCTTCTTCTCCTGAAGGCCTGGAGCTCCGCCCTGGCTGGACATGACCGGCGGCGACGCCAGCACGGGGTTAACCAGCCCCACCTGCGGCAGGACCGGCATGGGGGGGCGCACCGGGGTCACGCCTGAGAACACACACACATCAACCACTGCTGAGGAAACATCTGGAACATCAACACGCTTTAGAAGATCATCACTGACGCGTTTCTGTAACGTTCAGAGAATATATTGACAGGTTAGAAATGTTCATAACTAAAGAAATACTCAGTACCAGCAACAATACTAGTCACTGGTGCGTCTGTTGAGATCATTCCAGGACCTTAGATGCACGTTTAGTCCCACATGTTCGGTAAATTAAGTTCTTGTAAAGATGACTCATGTTGGTCCATTAGTGGTCAGACCTGCTAGAAGCAGCTCACCTGTGATGACACCTGGCGCCTGCGCCGCCATGACAGCCTGAGGGATCCCCATCTGCTGGCTGAGAAGCTGGGGTGCTGCTAAGGCCCCCAGGACTGACGCGCCCGTTATAGCCTCCTTAAGAGAGGGGGGGCCGAAGACATTAGGCAACGGGAAACACACAGAGCACAACACAAGGCAGCACAGTCAACGATCACAGCAGGAGACACAGTGCACTGGACCCCGACTCCCTGAGAGCCGGGGTCCACATCATTAGACTAGTACTGCTAACCCTGACTGACTGCCTGCAACACTGACCAGCGCACTGACCCGCACACTGACCCGCACACTGACCCGCACACTGACCCGCACACTGACCCACACTGACCCGCACACTGACCCACACTGACCCACACACTGACCAGCACACTGACCAGCACACTGACCAGCACACTGACCAGCACACTGACCAGCACACTGACCAGCACACTGACCAGCACACTGACCCACACACTGACCCACACACTGACCAGCACACTGACCAGCACACTGACCAGCACACTGACCCGCACACTGACCCGCACACTGACCCACACTGACCCACACTGACCCACACTGACCAGCACACTGACCCGCACACTGACCAGCGCACTGACCAGCGCACTGACCAGCGCACTGACCCGCACTGACCAGCACACTGACCCCCACACTGACCCACACTGACCCACACACTGACCCACACACTGACCCACACACTGACCCACACACTGACCCACACACTGACCCACACTGACCCACACTGACCCACACTGACCCACACTGACCCACACACTGACCCACACTGACCCGCACTGACCCGCACTGACCCACACTGACCCACACACTGACCCACACTGACCCACACTGACCCACACTGACCCACACACTGACCCACACACTGACCCACACTGACCACACTACTATGCTTTCAGTGCATCTGCTTCACTGCTGCTCCGCACGTTTAGGGAACAACGACCAACACGACTGTTCAACTTTACCTTCCAGAAATATGTTCCATATCAAGAGTTTAAGAAAAACTATGAAGCTTTTTAAGTCACGTTTATTCCTGAACCATCTGACAATAAACAACTGAAGTGACGTCGAGGTCGAAGGTTAAATCTACATCAGGGTCCGACAGCTGCGAGCCCCAGGAAGCAGACGGGATGAAGGAAAAGGTCTCGACACAGAAGGGAAAACTCTCCGAAAGAATAGTTTCAATCTAGTCCTGACTGGAAACTTCAAGGTACAGCGACGTAATGAAAAACAAAATACTACCGTGAGGCTCCACATGGGTCACACTGACGAGGGGTTCAGGACGAACGAGCCAAGACACAGAATGATTTTGGGACGATGCATGAAAACATATTAGTGTGGAAGCATCTCCTGCTCCTCAGAGGAGATCCTCCCTAGTTTAAGTCCTCTTCAGTCTGATCAGGGCAGAGAGAAGCTAACTGGCCTTCAAGTACCTGCTGTCAAGTCTACCTGGATCTGGATCATATTTACCTGTAAGGCCATTAAATCCCTTTGGAAGGGATTCATACTTGCCTGGGCCGTAATCTTGGCGGTGGCCGCCGCTGCAGCCACAGCCGCCGCCGGGGGCAGCCCACCGGGTGTGGTGGGGGTCAGCAGGGGAATGGGCGGGGTCACTGCTTTACCCACTCTCAGGTACTGACCCCCCAAGTCAAAGAGGTTCATTGAGGAAACGGCGTCCAGAGCCGACTGTGGCTTCTCATACTCTGCAGGCGGAGAGAATATAGGGAGTTAAGACGCCGGGGGCGGCGGTGAGGGGGCGCCGGCGAGTGAGACCCTCGAGCTCACCGATGAAGCCAAAGCCTCGGTGCCGTCCGGAGGTGGGGTCTCGGGCTAACGTACAAGACTTGATCCGGCCGAAGGCCTCAAACACACTTTTGATGTCGTCGTCCGACAGGTCGGGGTGCACGGACGCCACATAGATCCGGTTGAAAGCGCGCGCCTCCTCAGCCAGTTGGTCAATGATGGGTTGCGCCTGACCGATGTTACTTGGCCGCCCAACCTATAGCACAGATCATACCAGCAGGGCTACTGAGTGAGCGCGTGAACGACCCTGCTCTGGTGAGACTGCTGGACCTGCCTGAGGTTGGAGACGCTTCACTGCTCCCACAAAAGGCTTCTTCGTTCCTAACCAATGAACTGTTTCATCGATGAGTGAGGACCAGAGAAGCCTTTCAAGAAGTGGGGCGTCCTCAAGACTCTGACTTGATACTTGTAACCAAGTCGACTCTTATCTACAGATGCTGTTGATGCTGCTGCTAACTAGGGGTGTCAATGCTGCTGCTAACTAGGGGTGTCAATGCTGCTGCTAACTAGGGGTGTCAATGCTGCTGCTAACTAGGGGTGTCAATGCGTACTTTTTTGAGTATTGTTTTGATTGTCTAAGCGCTTTGTGACCCTGGTCTCGAAAAGCGCTATATAAATAAATATTACTTACTTACAATCAAACGTTCTAAGATCGCAGTTGCACTAAACAACCACTAGAGGGTGATGGCTTCATTCAACCCTCCAATTACAAATGTTTTACACGTTTACCATATTTTTGTGAAGATAAGAACTTAAAATACTGTTTGAACCATTGAGAGTGTGATTAATGCATTAGTTCTGGTTGCACTCACTGAGCTGGAACAGATGTCGTGCAGAACACGACACTAATGTCACAGTAGTGGTGAATTAAAAAGCTGCACCAGGAGGCTCCAAGTAACACAGAGCCTCCTGGTGCAGCTTTTTAATTATTATTAGAGATAATATAGTACAGATATTTATAATGATAGAAGTGGTGAGAGAAGGAGTAAAAGAGGTGTAAATTATTTGATAAACTGTTTTAAGTGTTTGCACGAGCAGACGTTAACACCCCATTTCACACAACCTACCTCAACATGTGTCCTGATCTAACCTGAAGTATCGAAGCAAACGCGAACGAACCGCTGATGGTCTACGAGCTGGTTTAACAGAAGCTACAGGCGCGGATCTAGAGACTGGGATCTGTACTACAGATGGGGCGGCCAAGCAACACCAACCAGGCGCAGCCCATCATCAGTACACCATGGTTAGAGAGCGACGCGGCGTCCAGATGAGTCGGTCACTAAAACACTCTTGACAACATCATGACAGCACACACACCTTCACACATACACACCTGCACATCACCACACACACACACACACACAAAAAAAGAATTAGTTTACACACATCATCAAGACAAATACAGACAAACTTGAATTACGAGTATCGACTTCAGAGTCCAAGTCCGAACAAAAGAAAGTGGAGAAAAAAAACCTTAACCTTCACCTTTTAAGAAGCGGAACAGGAGGTCCTCGTCTCTGGACCACTCACCTTAATGTTTCGCCCCCCCAGCATGACGGAGTTCATCTGCTCCAGAGCCAGCTGAGCCGCCTCGGGCACGTCGTACTCCACAAAAGCAAAGCCCTGCACAGATGGAAGACGCGTTCAAACACGTTCTAAAGTTCCTGCTCAGGAATCAATTGCAGCCAGAATCCAGCGAATCAGTGAGATTTCAGTTTCCATCGAGTTCCAAACCAGCCGTCGTAGTTCAAATGAAGGAGGAAACAGATCAAACACATTCTTAGCACCGTTTAAACAATATACAGAAAGAAAGATTTTCACAGCTTTTTATTTGATTTCAACATCAACAAAGGAAGTTTTTGGTCAGATGTATTCATTTTATTGTTAGTCGATCAACTTCCAGTAATTATTTTTAATGCCCATAAAAAGAAAAGGTTCAAGGACACCGGACAATACATTATTCTACCCAATTCTAGTGACTGTTTATCTCTTATTCCAAATGTTATATCAACGTCTACAGATAACAATCGACACTGAATATTGAATTATATGTACATCAGCACTTGTGTGTACAGCCTGGTAAAGAAAGTCGTATCAAGGACGTCAAATACACTAAAAGCGCAGGGAGGTAAATGTGTGAAGCCATGAATGAAAGAAGATAAAGTTTAGACTTGATCCTCCACCAGCTGAAGGCGTGTCCAGAGGTTCAACACCAGGCTTTAGTCAAGCATAGTAAGTAAGTAAGTAATATTTATTTATATAGCGCTTTTCGAGACCAGGGTCACAAAGCGCTTTATCAATCAAAACAATACTCAAAACTGACCTTGTGTTTCATGGTGACCGAGTCCCAGGACATATCAATGCTCTTGATGGGACCGAACGGGGCAAAGGCTTGTCTGATGGTGTCCTCACCGAGCTCATAGTAAATGGAGCCCACATAGACCCGACACATGATCGCCAGAGCTCGCTGCCTCTGTGCTGCCACCTGTCGACCAGGGAGAACACACATGATTAGAACACACACACGAGAACAGACACACACACGCACACTGAGATGTGTTGTTTCTAATGTGCTTGTTTTCCCAAGACAACAGCCATAGTTAGGAGGAGGGCTGGGGGGCCTCATGGTTACACTAGTCAGGACTGATCTGGTGACAGAAGCGCTAAAGATGAACTAATGTTGATGCTGCGGCGCTGAGTTACTGCGCGGCTGGATCTGAGACTAACAACAAACATATGGAGGAAAACACACTCAAGTGATTGACATGCACAGCCCTCACAAACACTTGGCTTCAGTAACTGACCTGTAGTCCAGGGGTGCAAGTTACTCAACAAAAAGTAAATGTGGCGCTCAAGAGTGACAACTCGTCAAACCGAGCCTGCTGTGGTTTGACAACATCTACGAGTCACCTTTGAACAAAGATCGGGACTTTTCACTAAAGTCTAGTGCGAGCAGGTCGAAATTTTCAGAGATCATGATGAGTGTCACACATCCCTATTTCAGCAGTTTCTCTCATTTCCTTTAGTCCGTTAAAAGAGATTGCTATCCCTCTTGTCCCGTTCCAGCAGCTTTGCATGTTTAAATCAAGCCAATGCATATTTTCAGAAGAGCGCTGACGTTCGAGTCCACCAAAAGAAGGAAAGTCCGGCATCTAGACCAGGAACGTGACGGTCGCGTCAAAGAGGATTCTCTGGTTTGACACCATCAAGAGAAGGAATATAACTCAACGGGTCAGGTGCAGAATTTAAGTTCTACCGTGTTACCATTTACTCAGATTACGTTTGACTTCAAGGAAACAGTTCAACCAGCAGCTGATGCGGGGCGAGTCCAAATAGAAGTGAGGGAGCAGGAGGGAAACATCTCGTCGGATAGGACGAGTGAGATGACAAACATTTAAAGCAATAGAGGGGCTTCAGAGAGCTCTTCAGAAATGTTCCCTAGACGAGATCAATAGACTCTGGTGGCAGAAGATGCTCAACAGTGTGTTTGTATTGCTGCACAGGTGACAATAAGTTGATCTATTATTTAGACCAAGTTTAACTGCTCAACGGTAAGAAGTAAGTCAGCGATGACTGAGCAGCCAATAGTCAGTTTTCTTCTAAAATATGCATTCTTTGATCGGCACAAAGGCAGGGACTGATTCTAAGTAACCAATACAAGAAGGGTAACAGTCCTTTTTCATTGGGAATGCGCACAGAAAAGAATTTAATAATCTATTGACCGATTGTAAAGGTGAGAGAGGATCTCCAAAGCCCATTGTCACTGCTGCCATCTGAAAGACAGTAAAGATGAAAAAAGCGCTGAAAAGTAGGTTACATATCCCTTAGCTTTGATTTTCTTCTCTTTGATTTATTGATTTAGTTTTAAGACCATGTTTTTAAATGTTATATTCAAAGCCTTACGCTAAACAAAATCACCACAGTAAACATTATCAACATCATAACCAAAGATCTTCTCCGGCTGAAAGAGAGCAGACAAAAGCAGTGGCAGGAGGGCGACAGCAGGGGGAGGTGGTGAGACTCTGAACATTTATTGATACCTAAATCGTACACTAAACATCTAGATATCAACACGGAAACGCTTGCTGGTGTGGAACACAAATGAGGATCACGTCTCACCTGCAGGTTGGTGAGTTGCTGCTGCTGATGGGCAATGGTCTGCTTCACCAACACACTCTTAATGCTTTGCTCCATGGCATACTTCTTTGCCTGGAAAGAGGTTAGAACTTAGAACTCTGGGTTTCTTAGCACGGAGCTCCAGTGATAAAGCATGGAACCATGAAGCCTGGAACTTCAGACGCTCGTGCAGGACCTTCATGAAATGTTCCATCAATTTAATGTTTTCACTACATTTGTTGAAGAGCATTAATACTGGCAGAGAAAGACAATATTAAGGAATTATAACATAGTAGACACTTCAACATGACAATTATGTTAATATTTTATTTATACTCAACAGCTTACACAAGTGTTCAAATGAATGCAAATCCATCTTGTATGGTAAAGAACATGAGAAACATCAGAGACGGTTATATTCTTTACAGAGTAGATTTTAGAGTCATGACGCATTAATGCCCTCAGATCAGCCAAAACCCTCTTTCTCTCGTGTAAACGACCTTATTTCTGTTTTATTTCATTCAAGGTTTTCTGCCAAATTAATATAGTTGCATTACTATCACTTATTATTTTTCTGCCTTTAACAGTTTTGATTATTTTCTGGCCCTAATGTTTGGAGGACTTTGAACACACTGTGCAGTCGCAACAATATCAACCAACATACATGGTTTAAGCTCTTCCTGAACTAGTACAAGGTAGTTCATGTTTGAAGTCACTCATTTACACTTCGCTTGGCATTTATATTTTAAACGGCTCAGCTGTAGTATGTTCAGTTCCTGCTGGTCTAACTGGACCTTAAGTGAAGGAAGATGAAACTAAATCTATTTTAAAGACTGGACCGTCTTTGGTTGATATGCAGAATCACTTTTAAACGAATGCATCTCAGCGACTGGTTATCCATCCAAACCAGTGAAGATTGACTAGTAATACAGGTAGTCTTGGGTGAGGTAGATAGTTACCCTCTGAAGCGCCTCCTGCTGCTCTGGCGTGAGGGGCGGCAGGCCGAGCTTGGAGCCTGTGCCCTGTCCATTCTCCATCGTCACAGCTTCACCTCCCTGGAGACCACAGGACACTTGGATCAACAGTTCTGGACACTTGTGTAGCTCAAGTCACTCTGGTCACTAGATTCACTCCGAAACTAACATCACTCCTTACCTACACCTGTGTCCACCAGACTGAGCAGACCGAGGGGAGGACGAGTGATGGGAGCTTTAACAACTCAACACACTCTAGAGAAGATAAGAAACTTCAGACTCGCATCAACAAGCCTCACATCACAGCGACAACAAAGCCTGTTAGCTAGCATTAGCACGCAGAGGCTAACACCGTCGTCTGCTTCAAAAACACGCCACACTTCCAAAAAAAGTGTTATTCTACAGAATGTATATAATGAGCTTCTTCAGTCTCTCTATCGGTTTTATGTCGACGACGAACACAGGACGTGAAGTATGGCCTGTTAGCTTAGCTTCTGCAGCTACTTAGCTTAGCTTGTTCGCCATTCATTGCCATGGCGGGTAAATCCAGCTGCGGTTCTAACAGCAAATCTACATCACTTAACGATAACATGTCGCTCGTGCATCGACGCTCCACCTACACGGCAATGCAGTGACTAACATTCGAGGATATTGTGATATTATCGAGGAATTTACCGCAGACTCCGTGACCGCCATCAAGCACACCGTCTTCAAGGCGCCCTCGCTCCAAGTATCGCGAGAACAGGAAGAGGAGGACCGTGTTAGTCTGAAATCTCGCGATGTTTGGAGGCTGAACAAGAATCTCCATTTTGTGTGAAGAGAAGCAAAACCTTGATGTTCTGTAGAAAACATGTGTGTGTGTTTGTACATATGTGTGTGTGTGTTTGTACACGTGTGTGTGTGTTTGTACACGTATGTGTGTGTTTATACACGTATGTGTGGGTTTGTACACGTATGTGTGTGTTTGTACACGTATGTGTGTGTGTTTGTACATGTGTGTGTGTGTTTATACACGTATGTGTGTGTGTTTGTACATGTGTGTGTGTGTTTGTACACGTGTGTGTGTGTTTGTACACGTGTGTGTGTGTTTGTACACGTATGTGTGTGTGTTTGTACACATGTGTGTGTGTGTTTGTACACGTATGTGTGTGTGTTTGTACATGTGTGTGTGTGTTTGTACACGTGTGTGTGTGTTTGTACATATGTGTGTGTGTTTGTACACGTATGTGTGTGTGTTTGTACACGTATGTGTGTGTGTTTGTACACGTATGTGTGTGTTTGTACATGTGTGTGTGTGTTTGTACACGTATGTATATAAATAAAACACCCAGAAATAAAATAATAAAAAGAAAAAGAAAATCTAAATAGAATAGAAAATAAATCTGCACTATATTATATATTCACAATCATATTTACATAAATAACAAGAGGTGCAGTTAGATAGTTATCTTGCTGTGTTCTTGTTGTGGAGTCTGATGGCAGCAGGAGGAAGGAGGTACCTCTCCCTCACACACCTGGGATGGAGCATCCTATCACTGATGGAGCTCCTCAATGCCCTCAGTGTGCTGGAGAGGGTGAGACAAGTTCCTCCTCATGGAGCCCAGCTTGCTCCGCATCCTCCCTCCAGTCACTTCCTCCACAGGATCCAGGGGGCGCCCTAGGACGTAACCGGCCTTCTTAATAAGGCTGTCCAGTTTAGCCCTATCCTTTGCTGTCATGCTGCTCCCCCAGCAGACCACACCGTTGAAGATGGCAGAGGCCACTACTGAGTCATAGAAGGACTTCAGGAGTGACCCCTGGACACCAAACGACCTCAACCTCCGGAGCAGGTAGATTCTACTCCGCCCTTTTTTATAAAGAGCAGCAGTGTTATCCACCCAGTCCAGGCGGTTGTTGAGGTGAACACCCAGGAACTTGTAAGACGTGACAATCTCAATGTCCCTGATGTTCAGTGGTGAGGGGGAGATGGAGGGACACCGCCGGAAATCCACAATCAACTCCTTAGTTTTGTGTATGTGTGTGTTTGTACACGTGTGTGTATTTGTACACGTTTGTGTGTGTGTACACGTGTGTGTATGTGTGTGTTAGTACACATGTGTGTGTGTTTGTACACGTGTGTGTATATGTGTGTGTTTGTACACGTGTGTGCATGTGTGTGTGTTCGTACACGTGTGTTTTCGTACACCTTTGTGTATATGTGTGTGTGTTTGTACACGTGTGTGTGTTAGGACACACGCGTGTGTGTTTGTACACATGTGTGTGTTTGTACACGTGTGTTAGTACACATGTGTGTGTGTTTGTACACATGTGTGTATATGTGTGTGTTTGTACACGTGTGTGTATGTGTGTGTGTTAGTACATAGCGTGTGTGTTTGTACAGGGGTGTGTATGTGTGTGTGTGTTAGTACACACGCGTGTGTGTTTGTACAGGGGTGTGTATGTGTGTGTGTTAGTACACACACGTGTGTGTTTGTACACGTGTGTGCATGTGTGTGTGTTAGTACATAGCGTGTGTGTTTGTACAGGGGTGTGTATGTGTGTGTGTTAGTACACACGCGTGTGTGTTTTTACACGTGTGTGCATGTGTGTGTGTTAGTACATAGCGTGTGTGTTTGTACAGGGGTGTGTATGTGTGTGTGTTAGTACACACGCGTGTGTGTTTGTACACGTGTGTGCATGTGTGTGTGTTAGTACATAGCGTGTGTGTTTGTACAGGGGTGTGTATGTGTGTGTGTGTTAGTACACACGCGTGTGTGTTTGTACAGGGGTGTGTATGTGTGTGTGTTAGTACATAGCGTGTGTGTTTGTACAGGGGTGTGTATGTGTGTGTGTGTTAGTACACACGCGTGTGTGTTTGTACAGGGGTGTGTATGTGTGTGTGTTAGTACACACGCGTGTGTGTTTGTACACGTGTGTGCATGTGTGTGTGTTAGTACATAGCGTGTGTGTTTGTACAGGGGTGTGTATGTGTGTGTGTGTTAGTACACACGCGTGTGTGTTTGTACAGGGGTGTGTATGTGTGTGTGTTAGTACATAGCGTGTGTGTTTGTACAGGGGTGTGTATGTGTGTGTGTGTTAGTACACACGCGTGTGTGTTTGTACAGGGGTGTGTATGTGTGTGTGTTAGTACACACGCGTGTGTGTTTGTACACGTGTGTGCATGTGTGTGTGTTAGTACGCAGTGATTCATTGACATGTTCTCTAGAAAACACTTGTACATCAAATAAACTACAATACTGTTGGAACACGTTTTATATTTCAATGTTTACGACTGTGACGAGAAACTGTATTCAAGGGATTTAAACCAACAACCTGTGATTTTATTTAAAACGGGTGAATTGGACATGTTAGGGGGACGGCGGACCCATGTTACTGTAGAGACCATGTACCGCCCATGCAAGTGATGCTGTCCCCCTGGGTGCTGCATGGAGGGCGGGGGCTGGGGGTCAGTACGTGTGATGGGCGGGGCCTTTGCACCTTAGAGACCGTTGACCGCCCATGAAATACTGCTGGCCCCCCAACTTCCCTCATGACATGGGGGAGGTGGGCTGTGGCTGCCGGGGACGGTCTACAGTTTGAAGATTGGGGGCCGTTCCCGGACGTCTGCAGCCCCATTACCCCCGCCCTGCCCGCTCAACCGTGGCCCCCCTGTGACCCGGGGGACTCTCACCGGGGGACCTGAGCCGGTGCCTGGCCATTGTTCCCCTGGGCTCATGCGGTGGCGCTCGACCCGGCTACTGGCCGTGTCCGCAGGGTATTGAGGGGGGGGGGCTCCGCTGCCGCTGCTGTGGTGGATCCATATCTCCTTGGCTTGTCTTCTCGCGGTCCCCTGCTATGGACTTGGTGGCGGCCTGACGGTCTGGGGGTCTTCCGTGGCCCGGCCTGGCCCCGGAGCTCTATCCCCTGACTGGTTTTTCTGGCTGTCCCTTGGAGGGCGGGCCCTTGGCCCCTCCGCCTCCGTACCTGCGCCTGGTGCCTCCCCCTCTTTGCTTCCTCGGTCGTCCCCGCCTGTGCGTGCCCTCTCGCGCCGCCGGGGCCCCCCGGTGGTGGTCCGCTTTCTCGCAGGTGTTTGGGCTCGGGCTTGGCTCTGGTGGTTATCTCGCCTGCCGGGTCCTGGTCTCCCGCGGGTTCCTGCCGCGGCTTGGGCCCCTGTGTCTGGATCCTGCTGTGCTAGGTATGTGCCCTCTGGCCTGGCTGGTGGTGTGGTGCCCCTGGGTCTCTACTTGCACTCTCTTCATACACACAACCACACTCACCCACACAACCTCACACACAAAACCACACTCACACACACACACACACAAAACCACACTCTAACATTTCAACCCCCCCCCCCCCCTCCCCCCTCTATATATCTTCACCCGTCACCGGGGTCTGTACACCTAGACATTGTATACATTTGTCCCAAACCCACACCTTTTTATTTCTCTCCCGGAGCCCCAGGGATCCACCTCCAGAGCTGCTGCTGATCCAGGGATCCACCTCCAGAGCTGCTGCTGATCCAGGGATCCACCTCCAGAGCTGTTGCTGATCCAGGGATCCACCTCCAGAGCTGCTGCTGATCCAGGATCTTCACCACGTCATCAGATCCCGAGTTCTCTCCAGCACCCCCATGGACCCTCCTACACTCTCCTCTTTTCTCTCACTCTATCCTCCCTCACTCCTCTCCTTATCCATCTGTCTACCCCCCCATCCTTCCTCCCAGCCGGTCAAAGCGGCAGGCCGTCAACAATGAGTCTGGTTCTGCTCGAGGTTTCTGCTTCTAAAAGGAAGTTTTTCCTCATCATTGTTCACTGTACAGTGTTTTGTTTCTTGCTCTTTGTTGAATTGCTGGATCTATTTTTCCTTAATCAACTGTAGTCTTATTTCAACTGTATAGTGTCTTGAGATAACTTTGTTATGATAAGACACTTGAAATAAAATTGAATTGAATTGAATTATTTACTTTAAGGGTCGTTTTCCATTGACCTTTGACATGTGGATGTGATTCATGATCCAGAGGTCAAGGTCATATTTATCGTTTATTAATCCACGTTAAGTTTAATGTTAGTTTCTTCGTTCAAACAAGTGACGACAACATGTCAAACATTGTTTATTGTTGTCATGGCAGCAGAATATTGAACGTTAAACAGTCGAGTCACTGAGATCATTAAGACTCAAACATTCATGTTGACGTTAAGACATGCAGAGAAGTGACCCCACCGTGACCCTCCGGAGGTCAAGGGTCAACATCAGGTTCTATCAAAGTTCACTGTTTTTGGCATCGTTCACATCAACGTGATCCAAACATGTCCAACTTGTGTTCCTGACACGTCCTCCTGAGGAACCGAAGGAACCTGAGGAACCCAAGGAACCTGAGGATCCAAAGGAACCTGAGGAACCAGAGGAACCGAAGGATCCAAAGGAACCTGAGGAACCGAAGGAACCTGAGGATCCAAAGGAACCTGAGGAACCAGAGGATCCAAAGGAACCTGAGGAACCGAAGGAACCAGAGGATCCAAAGGAACCGAAGGAACCTGAGGATCCAAAGGAACCAGAGGAACCGAAGGAACCAGAGGAACCGAAGGAACCAGAGGATCCAAAGGAACCTGAGGATCCAAAGGAACCAGAGGAACCGAAGGAACCAGAGGAACCTGAGGAACCAAAGGAACCTGAGGATCCGAAGGAACCAGAGGAACCGAAGGAACCTGAGGATCCGAAGGAACCTGAGGAACCTGAGGAACCGAAGGAACCTGAGGAACCTCAAGGAAGTCAATGTTCTTTCAAATGTTGGTTTCACTGTAAACTTGAGAAGTTTCATCTTAAAGTCTGATCGAATCAAACTCTTCCATCTTCAAACCCATGAGTCACTGATTCACACCTGGAGAGACGAGTCTGAAGAGTCTAAACAATCGTTCAATAAAGACTAAAGAAGATACACTGAAGGTTTAGAAACACCATCTTTTAGAAGCAAAGATAAAAAACACAAACATTCTAGAATCAGTTTCTTTACATTCACGATGACGTCACAGCATGACGAGTGCACCTTCTTAGAGCTCCACGAGGGGGCGCTCTTCCGCGTCATCATTAGTTAAGAAGTCACGCAGCAGTTAGTGATGACGTCACATTCACTTGAACCAGCGATGGTTCATCAAAGTTCTTCATCCAGACTGTCAGGCACTTTCAAACCTCCAGAGGGCGCTCAAGGTTCAAAGATCGATATCTGGAGACTATTCCTGGATGATGGATGTTTGTGTGTGAGAGTGTGTGTGTACATATGTGTGTACATGTAGAGGTGTGTGTGTGTTTGTATGTGTGTATATGTAGAGGCGTGTGTGTACATATGTATGTACACGTGTGTGTGCGTTTGTACATGTGTGTGTGTGTTTGTACACGTGTGTGTGTGTGTTTGTACACGTGTGTGTGTGTGTTTGTACACGTGTGTGTGTGTGTTTGTATGTGTGTATATGTAGAGGCGTGTGTGTACATATGCATGTACACGTGTGTGTGCGTTTGTACATGTGTGTGTGTGTTTGTACACGTGTGTGTGTGTGTTTGTACACGTGTGTGTGTGTGTTTGTACACGTGTGTGTGCGTGTTTGTACATATGTAAGTAAGTATGTGTGTGTGTTTGTACACGTGTGTGTGTGTTTGTACACGTCTGTGTGTGTGTTTGTACACATGTGTGTGTGCGTTTGTACACGTGTGTGTGTGTGTTTGTACACATGTGTGTGTGCGTTTGTACATATGTAAGTAAGTATGTGTGTGTGTTTGTACACGACTGTGTGTGTGTGTGTGTGTGTGTGTGTGTGTGTGTGTGTGTGTGTGTGTGTGTGTGTGTGTGTGTGTTAGCCCTTCAGCAGTTGTGTGTCACTGTGGCACCTCTGGGTGAAGAACCAACAACCTGCTGGTTTGTTCCCTTATCCGTCCCTCGGCTGGGTCTGCCCCTGACCCCTGACCCCTGACCCCTGACCCCTGAAGGTCCTGGTCCAGCCTGTGGTCACTGTGCGCTCCCAGAGGTCAGCGCTCGCACCCGATGACGACAGATGGCGTCCTCCAGGAAGCCGGCGACCTTGTCGTTGTCCTCCTGCAACGTAGACCACAGTCACTCTGGCGCCCCCTGTGGTCAGTGGTGGTGTCGCTCCATGGAGCGGAGCCGGTTGTGACTCATGGGTGTTTGTGTGGATCCATCAATTAACTCGTTACCTTGTTGATGAAGGCGTAGTGGACCAGCTCGCCGGCCAGGTCTCTGGACGTGTCGGCTGAAGAGAAACAACACAATCAACAACACAATCAACAACACAATCAACAACACAAACACACACTTCCTTTGGCAGAACTGACAAAACATGAACGCACAACTGTTGGAACTAGCTTGTGTTTGTCAGCTAATGCTAGCTAGCGTTTTGTGTTTGTCAGCGGATGCTAGCTAGCGTGTTGTGTTCGTCGGCGGATGCTAGCTAGCGTGTTGTGTTTGTCGGCGGATGCTAGCTAGTGTGTTGTGTTTGTCAGCGGATGCTAGCTAGCGTGTTGTGTTTGTCAGCGGATGCTAGCTAGCGTGTTGTGTTTGTTAGCGGATGCTAGCTAGCGCATTGTGTTTGTTAGCGGATGCTAGCTAGCGCGTTGTGTTTGTCGGCGGATGCTAGCTAGCGTGTTGTGTTTGTTAGCGGATGCTAGCTAGTGTGTTGTGTTTGTTAGAAGATGCTAACTAGCGTGTTGTGTTTTTTAGCAGATGCTAGCTAGTGTGTTGTGTTTGTTAGCAGATGCTAACTAGCGTGTTGTCAACTTTGGAGCTAAAGCTACGAGAGTTAAAAAAAAAATCAATTTTCTTTACAAGTGACAAACTAAGTGTGTTCTGCCAGTGAGTGTGTAACTATGATCACGAGTGTGTTGAAGCTCATGGAAGTGTGTAACTATGATCACGAGTGTGTTGAAGCTCATGGAAGTGTGTAACTATGATCACGAGTGTGTTGAAGCTCATGGAAGTGTGTAACTATGATCACGAGTGTGTTGAAGCTCATGGAAGTGTGTAACTATGATCACGAGTGTGTTGAAGCTCATGGAAGTGTGTAACTATGATCACGAGTGTGTTGAAGCTCATGGAAGTGTGTAACTATGATCACGAGTGTGTTGAAGCTCATGGAAGTGTGTAACTATGATCACGAGTGTGTTGAAGCTCATGGAAGTGTGTAACTATGATCACGAGTGTGTTAAAGTGTGTAACTATGATCACGAGTGTGTTAAAGTGTGTAACTATGATCACGAGTGTGTTAAAGTGTGTAACTATGATCACGAGTGTGTTAAAGTGTGTAACTATGATCACGAGTGTGTTAAAGTGTGTAACTATGATCACGAGTGTGTTAAAGTGTGTAACTATGATCACGAGTGTGTTAAAGTGTGTAACTATGATCACGAGTGTGTTAAAGTGTGTAACTATGATCACGAGTGTGTTAAAGTGTGTAACTATGATCACGAGTGTGTTAAAGAGTGTAACTATGATCATGAGTGTGTTGAAGTGTGTAACTATGATCACGAGTGTGTTAAAGTGTGTAACTATGATCACGAGTGTGTTAAAGTGTGTAACTATGATCATGAGTGTGTTAAAGTGTGTAACTATGATCATGAGTGTGTTAAAGTGTGTAACTATGATCACGAGTGTGTTAAAGTGTGTAACTATGATCACGAGTGTGTTAAAGTGTGTAACTATGATCATGAGTGTGTTAAAGTGTGTAACTATGATCACGAGTGTGTTGAAGTGTGTAACTATGATCACGAGTGTGTTGAAGTGTGTAACTATGATCACGAGTGTGTTGAAGTGTGTAACTATGATCACGAGTGTGTTGAAGTGTGTAACTATGATCACGAGTGTGTTGAAGTGTGTAACTATGATCACGAGTGTGTTGAAGTGTGTAACTATGATCACGAGTGTGTTGAAGTGTGTAACTATGATCACGAGTGTGTTAAAGTGTGTAACTATGATCACGAGTGTGTTGAAGTGTGTAACTATGATCACGAGTGTGTTGAAGTGTGTAACTATGATCACGAGTGTGTTGAAGTGTGTAACTATGATCACGAGTGTGTTGAAGTGTGTAACTATGATCATGAGTGTGTTGAAGTGTGTAACAGACTCACTAGGAAGGATGTCACAGCTGAGCTGCCGATGAAGTTTGTCGTCCATCTTGAGGAACAGAGAGAGCTGCAGAGAGTCCAACCATCAACCTCTGGACGATCACAAGCGACGACACACACAAGCGACGACACACACAAGTGACGACACACACAAGTGACGACACACACAAGCGACGACACACACAAGCGACGACACACACAAGCGACGACACACACAAGCGACGACACACACAAGCGACGACACACACAAGCGACGACACACACAAGTGACGACACACACAAGTGACGACACACACAAGCGACGACACACACAAGCGACGACACACACAAGCGACGACACACACAAGCGACGACACACACAAGCGACGACACACACAAGCGACGACACACACAAGCGACGACACACACAAGCGACGACACACACACGCGACGACACACACAAGCGACGACACACACAAGCGACGACACACACAAGCGACGACACACACAAGCGACGACACACACAAGCGACGACACACACACGCGACGACACACACAAGCGACGACACACACAAGCGACGACACACACAAGCGACGACACACACACGCGACGACACACACAAGCGACGACACACACAAGCGACGACACACACAAGCGACGACACACATAAGCGACGACACAAACAAGCGACGACACACACAAGCGACGGCACACACACGCGACGGCACACACAAGCGACGACACACACAAGCGACGACACACACAAGCGACGACACACACACGCGACGACACACACACGCGACGACACACACAAGCGACGACACACACACGCGACGACACACACAAGCGACGACACACATAAGCGACGACACACATAAGTGATGACACACACGTGCGCACAAACTGAGAGCTGCAACAACACAACTGCCACACAAAACTAAACAATGACGTGTTAAAATCACACAACACACAAGACTCACATGAGTTTTGGTCCCTTCTTCGTTTGACTCCAGATTACACTGCATCTGAACAACCTGAGACACACACACAAACACGCACGCGCGCGCGCACACACACACACACACACACACACACACACACACACACACACACACACACACACACACACACACACACACACACACACACACACACACACACACACACACACACACACACACACACACACACACACACACACACACACACGCACACACGCACACGCACACGCACACACACGCACAGTGAGAATCTCTTCTACATTGTTACTTTCTTCAACATTGTTGTGAGTCAGTTGTGGAGTGAACATCTGGTGTAGCTCAGGGCTCAGTCTCTGGCCCTTCACCGTGTCGACAATCATTCAAGATGGCCGACCTTTCTGGTCTCCGCCTCATGGGGTTCCGGCGTCGGAGTCTTGACGGTCTCCACCTGCTCCTGGGACAGCGACAGGGCTCGGGGGACGGGGTGCGGCCGGGTCGAGGCGAAGTTCATCAGCGGGTAGATTCCATTTCTGGGTCAGACAGGAAGTGGTGAGAGAAGCCACTGGTCCAGATGAAGTTCTACTCACTTCACGTCCTCCAGGAACTTGTCCAGCTCAAGCGGAGACACGTGAGAGTACCTGCGAGAGAAACGGGCTCAGGTTCTGGACTCTGGTTAGGGGGAACACTGGAGGAGTCGGTCCTACTTGAGCTGGACCCCCTGACGGTCCCGGTGCTTGATCTCGGCCATCACGGCGTTGGGGTCGAAGGACTTGGTCTTCTCCTCCACACAGTTCTCGGGGAGCAGGTCTGAGAGACCAGCAGGAGTTTGAGTCACAAGTACACAACTGTGGTGTCAACATGTTACACACTGGAGTCACAGACACACAGTTGAGTCACAGGAACGACTCGAGGACTCACACTGGTTGTTGATGAGGCAGTGGGCCGCCAGCAGCTTCAGCGAGTGGACCTCGAACAGGACTCGGTGGAACAGAAGGTCGTGGGCCGTCGGCCTCTGCTTGAAGTCCGGTCGTAAACAGGACTGCGTGAACTCCTGCGGACAGAGGGGGCGCTGAAGAGCTGAAGAGCTGAAGAGCACAGGGCGACTCACCCTCATCAGAGGGTCTTCCAGGGATTGACCCGCGTTGGCGATGGCTTCTTTAGAAACTGCTGTGTCACCGTTGGCCTGGATCTCCAGAACCGCCATCTGAGGGTCACAGCATTTCAACAACAACACAATCTTGACTGGTGTCTTCACAACCTTCTACACAATCATGTCGTTGTGAAATAAACTCATTGTGTCCTGGATTCACGAGTCATGTGACTCAAGATTCACGAGTCATGTGACTCAAGATTCACGAGTCATGTGACTCAAGATTCACGAGTCATGTGACTCAAGATTCACGAGTCATGTGACTCAAGATTCACGAGTCATGTGACTCAAGATTCACGAGTCATGTGACTCAAGATTCACGAGTCATGTGACTCAAGATTCACGAGTCATGTGACTCAAGATTCACCAGTCATGTGACTCAAGATTCACGAGTCATGTGACTCATGATCAACACAACAAAGATTATTGTCGCACAACTGAACCATTTTATTACATCTCACCTCCAGAGCACAGATGCCGAAGGAGAAGATGTCGATGGCGTAGTCGTCCTCGCCTTCTGCACAGAGAAGCTTCAGTCACAACAACAACCGCAACAGAACAACAAAGACCACAACAACCGCAACAGAACAACAAAGACCACAACAACAACCGCAACAGAACAACAAAGACCACAACAACCGCAACAGAACAACAAAGACCACAACAACAACCGCAACAAAACAACAAAGACCACAACAACAACCGCAACAAAACAACAAAGACCACAACAACAACCGCAACAAAACAACAAAGACCACAACAACAACCGCAACAAAACAACAAAGACCACAACAACAACCGCAACAGAACAACAAAGACCACAACAACAACCGCAACAAAACAACAAAGACCACAACAACAACCGCAACAAAACAACAAAGACCACAACAACAACCGCAACAAAACAACAAAGACCACAACAACAACCGCAACAAAACAACAAAGACCACAACAACAACCGCAACAAAACAACAAAGACCACAACAACAACCGCAACAGAACGAAGACCACAACAACAAGAGTACAACAGAATAACAACAACAGAACAAAAACAACCACAACGACTATAAATGCAATGGAACAACAATGACCACAACAACCACAACAGAACAACGACCAAAACAACAACCAAAACAGAACAACGACGACCACAACAAGAACAGAACAACAATGACCACAACAGAACCACAACGACCACAACAACAACAACCGCAACAGAACCACAACGACCACAACAACAACAACCGCAACAGAACCACAACGACCACAACAACAACCGCAACAGAACAACAACGACTACAACAACAACAACCGCAACAGAACAACAAAAACGACCACAACAACAACTGCAAAAGAACCACAACGACTACAGCTGCAACGGAACAACAACGACCACAACAACGAAGACCACAACAAGAACAGAACAACAATGACCACAACTGCAACAGAACAACAACAACCGCAACAGAACCACAACGACCACAACAACGACCACAACAACAACCACAACAGAACCACAACGACCACAACAACAACCGCAACAGAACAACAACAACTACAACAACAACAACCGCAACAGAACAACAAAAACGACCACAACAACAACTGCAAAAGAACCACAACGACTACAGCTGCAACGGAACAACAACGACCACAACAACGAAGACCACAACAAGAACAGAACAACAATGACCACAACAACCGCAACAGAACAACAACCGAAACAGAACAACAACGACCAAAACAACAACCACAACAGAAGAACAACGACTCTCGGATGAACCCGGAGTGACTTACTTCCATATTCTGGGGCGAAGAAGTGAAGGTTCCTCTGCTCGTCACGATGTTGCCTCGTCTTGCCCTGAACACTGGCGTCTGGAAACACTGGCGAGAGGAAGTGACATCATTTTACAACTCCGTCACCGATGACGACGACGATGAAGAACAACTTACCGTTTACAAACAGTCGATGCCAAACTGAAAATAAAGAAACAAGAGTTGAAAGACACGTGAACATCATCAAGTGAGCAGAGAGTTGTGTGAGGGACGTTAAGAAGTTCAGTGTGAAGTCATGGACAGGTGAGGGAGACAGTGACTCAGAGGTCATGGACAGGTGAGAGAGAAGTGACTCAGAGGTCATGGACAGGTGAGGGAGACAGTGACTCAGAGGTCATGGACAGGTGAGAGAGACAGTGACTCAGAGGTCATGGACAGGTGAGGGAGACAGTGACTCAGAGGTCATGGACAGGTGAGAGAGAAGTGACTCAGAGGTCATGGACAGGTGAGAGAGAAGTGACTCAGAGGTCATGGACAGGTGAGGGAGACAGTGACTCAGAGGTCATGGACAGGTGAGAGAGACAGTGACTCAGAGGTCATGGACAGGTGAGAGAGAAGTGACTCAGAGGTCATGGACAGGTGAGAGAGACAGTGACTCAGAGGTCATGGGCAGGTGAGGGAGACAGTGACTCAGAGGTCATGGACAGGTGAGAGAGACAGTGACTCAGAGGTCATGGACAGGTGAGAGAGACAGTGACTCAGAGGTCATGGACAGGTGAGAGAGAAGTGACTCAGAGGTCATGGACAGGTGAGAGAGAAGTGACTCAGAGGTCATGGACAGGTGAGAGAGACAGTGACTCAGAGGTCATGGACAGGTGAGAGAGAAGTGACTCAGAGGTCATGGACAGGTGAGAGAGAAGTGACTCAGAGGTCATGGACAGGTGAGGGAGACAGTGACTGAGAGGTCATGGACAGGTGAGAGAGAAGTGACTCAGAGGTCATGGACAGGTGAGGGAGACAGTGACTCAGAGGTCATGGACAGGTGAGAGAGAAGTGACTCAGAGGTCATGGACAGGTGAGGGAGACAGTGACTGAGAGGTCATGGACAGGTGAGGGAGACAGTGACTCAGAGGTCATGGACAGGTGAGAGAGAAGTGACTCAGAGGTCATGGACAGGTGAGAGAGACAGTGACTCAGAGGTCATGGGCAGGTGAGGGAGACAGTGACTCAGAGGTCATGGACAGGTGAGAGAGACAGTGACTCAGAGGTCTTGGACAGGTGAGGGAGACAGTGACTCAGAGGTCATGGGCAGGTGAGGGAGACAGTGACTCAGAGGTCAAGGACAGGTGAGAGAGACAGTGACTCAGAGGTCATGGACAGGTGAGAGAGACAGTGACTCAGAGGTCATGGACAGGTGAGAGAGACAGTGACTCAGAGGTCATGGACAGGTGAGAAAGACAGTGACTCAGAGGTCATGGACAGGTGAGAGAGACAGTGACTCAGAGGTCATGGACAGGTGAGAGAGACAGTGACTCAGAGGTCATGGACAGGTGAGATATAAGTGACTCAGAGGTCATGGACAGGTGAGAGAGACAGTGACTTAGAGGTCATGGACAGGTGAGAGAGACAGTGACTCAGAGGTCATGGACAGGTGAGAGAGAAGTGACTCAGAGGTCATGGACAGGTGAGAGAGACAGTGACTCAGAGGTCATGGACAGGTGAGAGAGAAGTGACTCAGAGGTCATGGACAGGTGAGAGAGAAGTGACTCAGAGGTCATGGACAGGTGAGGGAGACAGTGACTGAGAGGTCATGGACAGGTGAGGGAGACAGTGACTCAGAGGTCATGGACAGGTGAGAGAGACAGTGACTCAGAGGTCATGGGCAGGTGAGGGAGACAGTGACTCAGAGGTCATGGACAGGTGAGAGAGACAGTGACTCAGAGGTCTTGGACAGGTGAGGGAGACAGTGACTCAGAGGTCATGGGCAGGTGAGGGAGACAGTGACTCAGAGGTCAAGGACAGGTGAGAGAGACAGTGACTCAGAGGTCATGGACAGGTGAGAGAGACAGTGACTCAGAGGTCATGGACAGGTGAGAGAGACAGTGACTCAGAGGTCATGGACAGGTGAGAGAGACAGTGACTCAGAGGTCATGGACAGGTGAGAGAGACAGTGACTCAGAGGTCATGGACAGGTGAGAGAGACAGTGACTCAGAGGTCATGGACAGGTGAGAGAGACAGTGACTCAGAGGTCATGGACAGGTGAGAGAGACAGTGACTCAGAGGTCATGGACAGGTGAGAGAGACAGTGACTCAGAGGTCATGGACAGGTGAGATAGAAGTGACTCAGAGGTCATGGACAGGTGAAGCTCTTCTTCTCACCTGAGCCGATCTTGATGAGGCCGTTGTGCTGGATGAAGATAGTGTCACATGTCAGGTTTCCGTGGATGATTGGCGGGTCACAGGAGTGCAGGTAGCTGCAGAGCAACAGGTCAACAGGTCAACAGGTCAACAGGTCAGGTGACGACGTCAGGTGTGTTAGAGGAAGAATGTACCTGAGAGCTGAGAGGATCTGAGTGCACCACCTCTTCCACGCCTGGAACACATGATTGTTTTATCAAGCAGCACCAAAATATACTTTATTAGTATTTGATTTTTATTAGAGAAAAGTGAGCGCAAGTGTAAGATAAGATTGTGGTAAGATAAGTGCTAAGATAAGATAAGCGTGAGGTAAGATAAGTGTGAGGTAAGATAAGAGTGAGGTAAGATAAGTGGTAAGATAAGCGGTAAGATAAGATTAGTGCGAGGTAAGATAAGTGGCAAGATAAGATAAGTGTTAGGTAAGATAAGAGTGAGGTAAGATAAGTGCTAAGATAAGATAAGCGTGAGGTAAGATAAGTGTGAGGTAAGATAAGAGTGAGGTAAGATAAGTGGTAAGATAAAATAAGCGTGAGGTAAGATAAGTGTGAGGTAAGATAAGAGTGAGGTAAGATAAGTGCTAAGATAAGATAAGCGTGAGGTAAGATAAGTGTGAGGTAAGATAAGAGTGAGGTAAGATAAGTGCTAAGATAAGATAAGCGTGAGGTAAGATAAGTGTGAGGTAAGATAAGAGTGAGGTAAGATAAGTGGTAAGATAAGCGGTAAGATAAGATTAGTGCGAGGTAAGATAAGTGGCAAGATAAGATAAGTGTTAGGTAAGATAAGAGTGAGGTAAGATAAGTGTAAGATAAGACCTTGACGTTCATGGTCTTGTGGTTCTTCTTGGTCTTCTTGAGGAACTGCTTGAGGCTGCCTGAGGACATGTACTCAGTGATGAAGATCACCTGCAGAGAAGACCTGGTTTAGCTCAGAGAGGTGAGTCGAGCGTGAGGGACTCGTACTCGCGCCTGACTCTCCTTCATGTCCAGCCAGTACTTGTGGAACTTGACGATGTTGGGATGTTCCACCTGCATCAGGTTCTCAAACATCTCCTTGATCTTCTCCTGGAACATGTCAGAGGTTAGTTCTCCGTGGATGATGATTCAATCATCTATCCATCATCCATCATCCTTTATCCATCCTTTATCCATCCATCCATCCATCCATCATCCTTTATCCATCCATCCATCCATCATCCTTTATCCATCCATCATCCATCATCCTTTATCCATCCATCCATCATCCTTTATCCATCCATCATCCTTTATCCATCCATCCATCATCCTTTATCCGTCCATCCATCCATCCATCCATCATCCTTTATCCATCCATCCATCATCCTTTATCCATCCATCCATCCATCCATCATCCTTTATCCATCCATCATCCATCATCCTTTATCCATCCATCCATCATCCTTTATCCATCCATCCATCATCCTTTATCCATCCATCATCCTTTATCCATCCATCCATCCTTTATCCATCCTTTATCCATCCATCCATCCATCATCCTTTATCCATCCATCCATCATCCTTTATCCATCCATCCATCATCCTTTATCCATCCATCCATCATCCTTTATCCATCCATCCATCCTTTATCCATCCATCATCCTTTATCCATCCATCCATCCTTTATCCATCCATCATCCTTTATCCATCCATCCATCCATCCATCTTCCTTTGTCCATCCATCCATCCATCATCCTTTAATTTTTTAGAGGAGGTCAACAGGTCAACAGGTCAACAGGTTGATCAGGAGGTCTGGCTCTGTGGTTTGAATGAAGCTGGACTCACTGGTGACAGTTGCTGAGATCATTGAACAAACTACTGTCCATCATGATCATCATCCTCTGAACACTGTCATCAGTGAGCAGAGAAGCAGATGAAGCACCAATGCTCCTACAAGGTGCAAAACAAATAGACTCAGGGACTCATTCATTCCTCGGGCTATTAAGTTGTACAATTCTGAGTTCGGGGGCAGAAATGAAAGTATCTGGATGTTCTATGTTAGTCTTTGTTGTTTGTCTTTGTTGTTTTTCTTTGATCTTGTTCTTTATCTTTATCTTTAGACTAAGATTGTATCATCTTGTTCTTCCTCTTTATGTTCTTATTATTTTATTTTTTATGTATTATTTTCTATTGTTTATGAAAAATTGCTGGCTACTGGAAAAGGACAATTTCCAGAAGGAGACCTCCTGAGGGATCAATAAAGTTTTACCTTACCTTACCTTATCCATCCATCCATCCATCCATCATCCTTTCTCCATCCATCCATCTATCATCCATCATCCTCCTCACCTCTTGTGCTTTGAAGACCTTCTTGTCAGAGAAGAGGACTTCGTTCCAAACGACCTCCACTCCTTCTTCTGTGTCCATGGCCAGAGACGCGCTCTCCACTCCAGGAACATTACCCTGACTGACCTGTAGAGGGCAGTGAACATGAGTAACTACTGTAGTGATCCATGAAGATCCTCATCATCTCCACGACAACCTTGTTTCACAACATTTGAAGAACATCTGCTGTCCTATCCTTCTTTACTTCCTCATTCTCTTTTTACTTCCTGTTCTATCCTTCTTTACTTCCTCATTCTCTTTTTACTTCCTATTCTATCCTTCTTTACTTCCTCACTCTCTTTTTACTTCCTGTTCTATCCTTCTTTACTTCCTCATTCTCTTTTTACTTCCTGTTCTATCCTTCTTTACTTCCTCATTCTCTTTTTACTTCCTGTTCTATCCTTCTTTACTTCCTCATTCTCTTTTTACTTCCTGTTCTATCCTTCTTTACTTCCTCATTCTCTTTTTACTTCCTATTCTATCCTTCTTTACTTCCTCATTCTCTTTTTACTTCCTGTTCTATCCTTCTTTACTTCCTCATTCTATTTTTTACTTCCTATTCTATCCTTCTTTACTTCCTCATTCTCTTTTTACTTCCTATTCTATCCTTCTTTACTTCCTCATTCTCTTTTTACTTCCTGTTCTATCCTTCTTTACTTCCTCGTTCTATTTTTACTTCCTGTTCTATCCTTCTTTACTTCCTCATTCTATTTTTACTTCCTGTTCTATCCTTCTTTACTTCCTCATTCTATTTTTACTTCCTGTTCTATCCTTCTTTACTTCCTCATTCTCTTTTTACTTCCTGTTCTATCCTTCTTTACTTCCTCATTCTATTTTTACTTCCTATTCTATCCTTCTTTACTTCCTCATTCTCTTTTTACTTCCTATTCTATCCTTCTTTACTTCCTCATTCTCTTTTTACTTCCTGTTCTATCCTTCTTTACTTCCTCGTTCTATTTTTACTTCCTGTTCTATCCTTCTTTACTTCCTCATTCTATTTTTACTTCCTGTTCTATCCTTCTTTACTTCCTCATTCTATTTTTACTTCCTGTTCTATCCTTCTTTACTTCCTCATTCTCTTTTTACTTCCTGTTCTATCCTTCTTTACTTCCTCATTCTATTTTTACTTCCTATTCTATCTTTCTTCATTTCCTCCTTCTCTTTTTACTTCCCATTCTATCCTTCTTTACTTCCTCATTCTCTTTTTACTTCCTAGTTCTATACTTCTTTACTTCCTCCTTCTCTTTGTTCTTCCTCCTTATCTTTTTACTTACTATTCTATCCTTCTTTACTTCCTCGTTCTCTCTTTACTTCCTAGTTCTATCCTTCTTTACTTCCTCGTTCTCTCTTTACTTCCTAGTTCTATCCTTCTTTACTTCCTCGTTCTCTCTTTACTTCCTAGTTCTATCCTTCTTTACTTCCTCGTTCTCTCTTTACTTCCTAGTTCTATCCTTCTTTACTTCCTCGTTCTCTCTTTACTTCCTAGTTCTATCCTTCTTTACTTCCTCCTTCTCTTTTAACAAGTGTATTTCAGTTTCATCTTCTGATCTACTTCTTGTTCACGATTCAAAAGTCAAACATCCTCTCATTGAAGGTTTGGATTCAGAGGTCACGACATTTGACCTGCTGTGACTCGTGATGTCGTCGATGAACTTTGACTCCTGTGGTCCACGAGTAGAAACAAAGCTCTTTGTCTGAGACAAGAGTTCTTTCTGCTGGGTTGACCTCTGACCTGCATGAATCACAGCGATGAACAAACTCACTTTTATCTCGACTCACAGAAACGTTTCTTGACTCTCTGTGGCGTCACATGTTCAGAGTCAGGGTCGCCAGCTTGTGTGGCAGGAAATGGTTGAGAAGGGGTCAAAGGTCAGGTTGTTTCGGCCACTTATCTGACGCGCATCGATCATGTGACGACGTAGAAGTAGTTGTGTTGGTTTTGAGACACGATTAAAGCAACATTTACTACGACTTTAAAATCATTCATTCAGGCAACATTGAACCGACGCACACATTGAAGCTGGTGGTGACAAGGTCGAACAACTCTTTAGACCTCCTGTGTGTGACTCACACCTTCAAACAATCCCATGTAGTGTCACACCATGTTTTGTGTAGACGAACATGCGAGTGTGTCCATCTGAAATGTGTGTGTGTTGAACACCTCAGTGTGCGTTTGTACAGTACGTGTCAGTGTGTGTTGAATGTCTCAGTGTGTGTGTATGTCTCCCAGTGTGTGTGTGTCTCCCAGTGTGTGTGTGTCAGTGTGAGTTTGTATGTGTCAGTGTGTGTTGAATGTCTCAGTGTGTGTGTGTCTCCCAGTGTGTGTGTGTGTGTGTGTGTAACTTAGTGTGTGTGTGTGTGTCTCAGTGTGTGTGTGTCTCGGTGTGTGTGTGTGTGTGTGTCTTAGTGTGTGTGTGTGTGTGTCTCAGTGTGTGTGTGTCTCTCACTGTGTGTCTCAGTGTATGTTTCTCTTAGTGTGTGTGTGTGTGTCTCAGTGTGTGTGTGTGTGTGTCTCAGTGTGTGAGTGTGTCTCAGTGTGTGTGTGTGTGTGTCTCAGTGTGGCAGCAGCTCTGAGGTCACGCAGGTGTGTGTAGACACTAGTTGTCAACACAGAGCTTCACACAAACATCTGCTGCTCGACACAACAGGACACGACAAAGTCTCAACACTTGAGACAGAAGGTCAAGAACAGCTGAAGGTTCAAGACGATGATCAAGAAACAACTTGTTCTTGTTTCTCAGTTTAAAATCATTGTTCAAGGAGCAAGTCTTCGTTTTATCGGTTCCATGTCAGCTAATACTAGTTAGCCACATTGCTAATACTAGTTAGTGACATCGCTAATACCAGTTAGCCACATCGCTAATACTAGTTAGTGACATCGCTAATACCAGTTAGTGACATCGCTAATACCAGTTAGCCACATCGCTAATACCAGTTAGTGACATCGCTAATACCAGTTAGCCACATCGCTAATACCAGTTAGCCACATCGCTAATACCAGTTAGCCACATCGCTAATACCAGTTAGTGACATCGCTAATACTAGTTAGTGACATCGCTAATACCAGTTAGCCACATCGCAAATCCTAGTTAGCCACATCGCTAATATCAGTTAGTGACATCACTAATACCAGTTAGCCACATCGCTAATACCAGTTAGTGACATCGCTAATACCAGTTAGCCACATCGCTAATACCAGTTAGCCACATCGCTAATACTAGTTAGTGACATCGCTAATACCAGTTAGCCACATCGCAAATCCTAGTAAGCCACATCGCTAATATCAGTTAGTGACATCACTAATACCAGTTAGCCACATCGCTAATACCAGTTAGTGACATCGCTAATACCAGTTAGTGACATCGCTAATACCAGTTAGCCACATCGCTAATACCAGTTAGTGACATCGCTAATACCAGTTAGCCACATCGCTAATACCAGTTAGTGACATCGCTAATACCAGTTAGCCACATCGCTAATACCAGTTAGTGACATCGCTAATACCAGTTAGCCACATCGCTAATGCTAGTTAACCACATCAGGAATGCCAGTTAGCCACATCGCTAATGCTATTTAGCCAACTTGCTAATGCTAGTTCACCACATCAGGAATGCCAGTTAGCCACATCGCTAATGCTAGTTAGCCAACTTGCTAATGTTAGTTCACCACATCAGGAATGCCAGTTAGCCACATCGCTAATGCTAGTTAGCCAACTTGCTAATGTTAGTTCACCACATCAGGAATGCCAGTTAGCCACATCGCTAATGCTATTTAGCCAACTTGCTAATGCTAGTTAACCACATCAGGAATGCTAGTTAGCCAACTTGCTAATGCTAGTTAACCACATCAGGAACACCAGTTTTTGGTTTAAGTCTTGGCGCCAACATGCCAGCACTAGTGTCGCAGCAGAGACAGGAATGTAGCACCTCGACTCCATCTTTCCAGCCACAACCAGGACAACACAACCTCATCCACATGGACCAGATCCACGGTACAACAAGAAAGAGAGACGGCTTTACAAATATAGTGTTTACTTACGCAGACATGGAGAGAATAGACAAGAAGACAAAGACGTAGGAAAAAAAAGAGGTAGATAAAGAATGTGAGTTCTTCTACTAGAGCGGCTCAGAAGAGTTTTGTATGAACTGCAGGCGAAACACATCCTTCTTGTTTACACACAAAATAAACACAATAGTGTAAACGACACAAACACATTATAATGTTGTGACATCATTTAAGTTTATTTCCTCACTTTAACAGTTTGTGTCAGTTTTGTTCAGAGTTAACTAGACGTTTGTCAAACACCAGGATCCTCAGTTTGACTGACATCAGTCACTCAAGTTCTGACTCGACCCTGAACTTTATCATCAACAATCACCAGAGTTTGACTTTTGTCCACATTTAGCTTCAAAGTGTTTTCATTGTTTGATTTCTAGCAACAATTGACTAAGTTCAGCCTCTGATCAGCTGATCAACAGTCACACACACAGTCACACACACAGTCACACACACAGTCACACACACAGTCACACACACAGTCACACACACAGTCACACACACAGTCACACACAGAGTCACACACACAGAGTCACACACAGAGTCACACACACAGTCACACACACAGTCACACACACAGTCACACACACAGTCACACACACAGTCACACACACAGAGTCACACACACAGAGTCACACACACAGAGTCACACACACAGTCACACACAGAGTCAACACACAGAGTCACACACACAGAGTCACACACACAGTCACACACACAGTCACACACACAGTCACACACACAGTCACACACACAGTCACACACACAGAGTCACACACACAGAGTCACACACACAGTCACACACACAGTCACACACACAGAGTCACACACACAGTCACACACAGAGTCACACACACAGAGTCACACACACAGTCACACACACAGTCACACACACAGAGTCACACACACAGTCACACACAGAGTCACACACACAGAGTCACACACACAGTCACACACACAGAGTCACACACACAGTCACACACAGAGTCACACACACAGAGTCACACACACAGTCACACACAGAGTCACACACACAGTCACACACAGAGTCACACACACAGTCACACACAGAGTCACACATACAGAGTCACACACAGAGTCACACACAGAGTCACACACAGAGTCACACACACAGTCACACACAGAGTCACACACACAGTCACACACAGAGTCACACACAGAGTCACACACAGTCACACACAGAGTCACACACACAGTCACACACAGAGTCACATACAGAGTCACACACACAGTCACACACAGAGTCACACACACAGTCACACACAGAGTCACACACACAGAGTCACACACACAGTCACACACAGAGTCACACACACAGTCACACACACAGTCACACACACAGTCACACACACAGTCACACACAGAGTCACACACACAGTCACACACAGAGTCACACACACAGTCACACACAGAGTCACACACACAGTCACACACACAGTCACACACAGAGTCACACACACAGTCACACACAGAGTCACACACAGAGTCACACATACAGAGTCACACACAGAGTCACACACAGAGTCACACACAGAGTCACACACACAGTCACACACAGAGTCACACACACAGTCACACACAGAGTCACACACAGAGTCACACACAGTCACACACAGAGTCACACACACAGTCACACACAGAGTCACATACAGAGTCACACACAGAGTCACACACACAGTCACACACAGAGTCACACACAGTCACACACACAGTCACACACACAGTCACACACACAGTCACACACAGAGTCACACACAGAGTCACACACAGAGTCACACACACAGTCACACACACAGTCACACACACAGTCACACACACAGAGTCACACACACAGAGTCACACACACAGAGTCACACACACAGTCACACACACAGTCACACACACAGTCACACACACAGTCACACACACAGTCACACACACAGTCACACACACAGTCACACACAGAGTCACACACAGAGTCACACACACAGTCACACACAGAGTCACACAGAGTCACACACAGTCACACACACAGTCACACACACAGTCACACACAGAGTCACACACAGAGTCACACACAGAGTCACACACACAGTCACACACACAGTCACACACACAGTCACACACACAGTCACACACAGAGTCACACACACAGAGTCACACACACAGAGTCACACACACAGTCACACACACAGTCACACACACAGTCACACACACAGTCACACACACAGTCACACACACAGTCACACACAGAGTCACACACACAGTCACACAGAGTCACACACAGAGTCACACACACAGTCACACACACAGTCACACACAGAGTCACACACACAGTCACACACACAGTCACACACACAGTCACACACACAGTCACACACACAGTCACACACACAGTCACACACAGAGTCACACACACAGTCACACACACAGTCACACACAGAGTCACACACACAGTCACACACACAGTCACACACACAGTCACACAGAGTCACACAGAGTCACACACAGAGTCACACACACAGTCACACACACAGTCACACACAGAGTCACACACACAGTCACACACACAGTCACACACAGAGTCACACACACAGTCACACACACAGTCACACACACAGTCACACACACAGTCACACACAGAGTCACACACAGAGTCACACACAGAGTCACACACACAGTCACACACAGAGTCACACAAAGAGTCACACACACAGTCACACAGAGTCACACACACAGTCACACACAGTCACACACACAGTCACACACACAGTCACACACAGAGTCACACACACAGTCACACACACAGTCACACACACAGTCACACACACAGTCACACACACACAGTCACACACACACAGTCACACACACAGTCACACACACAGTCACACACACAGTCACACACACACAGTCACACACACACAGTCACACACACAGTCACACACACACAGTCACACACACACAGTCACACACACAGTCACACACACAGTCACACACACACAGTCACACACACACAGTCACACACACAGTCACACACACAGTCACACACAGAGAGTCTCAGACCTTCCGGTGGTTCTGGTCTCAGCAGGAAAAGGTTCTTGTCAAAGTGAAAGTTGACCATAAACAACAGACGATTCTTCTGAGTCCAGAACCATATGAACTCCTAGGTCTCTGTCCAACAGAACCAGAAGACACGAGTCCAGATCTTTGTCCAACAGAACCAGAAGACACGAGTCCAGATCTTTGTCCAACAGAACCAGAAGACACGAGTCCAGATCTCTGTCCAACAGAACCAGAAGACACGAGTCCAGATCTCTGTCCAACAGAACCAGAAGACACGAGTCCAGATCTCTGTCCAACAGAACCAGAAGACACGAGTCCAGATCTTTGTCCAACAGAACCAGAAGACACGAGTCCAGATCTCTGTCCAACAGAACCAGAAGACACGAGTCCAGATCTCTGTCCAACAGAACCAGAAGACACGAGTCCAGATCTCTGTCCAACAGAACCAGAAGACACGAGCCCAGATCTTTGTCCAACAGAACCAGAAGACACGAGTCCAGATCTCTGTCCAACAGAACCAGAAGACACGAGTCCAGATCTCTGTCCAACAGAACCAGAAGACACGAGTCCAGATCTCTGTCCAACAGAACCAGAAGACACGAGTCCAGATCTCTGTCCAACAGAACCAGAAGACACGAGTCCAGATCTCTGTCCAACAGAACCAGAAGACACGAGTCCAGATCTCTGTCCAACAGAACCAGAAGACACGAGTCCAGATCTTTGTCCAACAGAACCAGAAGACACGAGTCCAGATCTTTGTCCAACAGAACCAGAAGACACGAGTCCAGATCTTTGTCCAACAGAACCAGAAGACACGAGTCCAGATCTTTGTCCAACAGAACCAGAAGACACGAGTCCAGATCTTTGTCCAACAGAACCAGAAGACACGAGTCCAGATCTCTGTCCAACAGAACCAGAAGACACGAGTCCAGATCTCTGTCCAACAGAACCAGAAGACACGAGTCCAGATCTCTGTCCAACAGAACCAGAAGACACGAGTCCAGATCTCTGTCCAACAGAACCAGAAGACACGAGTCCAGATCTCTGTCCAACAGAACCAGAAGACACGAGTCCAGATCTCTGTCCAACAGAACCAGAAGACACGAGTCCAGATCTCTGTCCAACAGAACCAGAAGACACGAGTCCAGATCTCTGTCCAACAGAACCAGAAGACACGAGTCCAGATCTCTGTCCAACAGAACCAGAAGACACGAGTCCAGATCTCTGTCCAACAGAACCAGAAGACACGAGTCCAGATCTCTGTCCAACAGAACCAGAAGACACGAGTCCAGATCTCTGTCCAACAGAACCAGAAGACACGAGTCCAGATCTCTGTCCAACAGAACCAGAAGACACGAGTCCAGATCTCTGTCCAACAGAACCAGAAGACACGAGTCCAGATCTCTGTCCAACAGAACCAGAAGACACGAGTCCAGATCTCTGTCCAACAGAACCAGAAGACACGAGTCCAGATCTCTGTCCAACAGAACCAGAAGACACGAGTCCAGATCTCTGTCCAACAGAACCAGAAGACACGAGTCCAGATCTCTGTCCAACAGAACCAGAAGACACGAGTCCAGATCTCTGTCCAACAGAACCAGAAGACACGAGTCCAGATCTCTGTCCAACAGAACCAGAAGACACGAGTCCAGATCTCTGTCCAACAGAACCAGAAGACACGAGTCCAGATCTCTGTCCAACAGAACCAGAAGACACGAGTCCAGATCTCTGTCCAACAGAACCAGAAGACACGAGTCCAGATCTCTGTCCAACAGAACCAGAAGACACGAGTCCAGATCTCTGTCCAACAGAACCAGAAGACACGAGTCCAGATCTCTGTCCAACAGAACCAGAAGACACGAGTCCAGATCTCTGTCCAACAGAACCAGAAGACACGAGTCCAGATCTCTGTCCAACAGAACCAGAAGACACGAGTCCAGATCTCTGTCCAACAGAACCAGAAGACACGAGTCCAGATCTCTGTCCAACAGAACCAGAAGACACGAGTCCAGATCTCTGTCCAACAGAACCAGAAGACACGAGTCCAGATCTCTGTCCAACAGAACCAGAAGACACGAGTCCAGATCTCTGTCCAACAGAACCAGAAGACACGAGTCCAGATCTCTGTCCAACAGAACCAGAAGACACGAGTCCAGATCTCTGTCCAACAGAACCAGAAGACACGAGTCCAGATCTCTGTCCAACAGAACCAGAAGACACGAGTCCAGATCTCTGTCCAACAGAACCAGAAGACACGAGTCCAGATCTCTGTCCAACAGAACCAGAAGACACGAGTCCAGATCTCTGTCCAACAGAACCAGAAGACACGAGTCCAGATCTCTGTCCAACAGAACCAGAAGACACGAGTCCAGATCTCTGTCCAACAGAACCAGAAGACACGAGTCCAGATCTCTGTCCAACAGAACCAGAAGACACGAGTCCAGATCTCTGTCCAACAGAACCAGAAGACACGAGTCCAGATCTCTGTCCAACAGAACCAGAAGACACGAGTCCAGATCTCTGTCCAACAGAACCAGAAGACACGAGTCCAGATCTCTGTCCAACAGAACCAGAAGACACGAGTCCAGATCTCTGTCCAACAGAACCAGAAGACACGAGTCCAGATCTCTGTCCAACAGAACCAGAAGACACGAGTCCAGATCTCTGTCCAACAGAACCAGAAGACACGAGTCCAGATCTCTGTCCAACAGAACCAGAAGACACGAGTCCAGATCTCTGTCCAACAGAACCAGAAGACACGAGTCCAGATCTCTGTCCAACAGAACCAGAAGACACGAGTCCAGATCTCTGTCCAACAGAACCAGAAGACACGAGTCCAGATCTCTGTCCAACAGAACCAGAAGACACGAGTCCAGATCTCTGTCCAACAGAACCAGAAGACACGAGTCCAGATCTCTGTCCAACAGAACCAGAAGACACGAGTCCAGATCTCTGTCCAACAGAACCAGAAGACACGAGTCCAGATCTCTGTCCAACAGAACCAGAAGACACGAGTCCAGATCTCTGTCCAACAGAACCAGAAGACACGAGTCCAGATCTTTGTCCAACAGAACCAGAAGACACGAGTCCAGATCTCTGTCCAACAGAACCAGAAGACACGAGTCCAGATCTCTGTCCAACAGAACCAGAAGACACGAGTCCAGATCTCTGTCCAACAGAACCAGAAGACACGAGTCCAGATCTCTGTCCAACAGAACCAGAAGACACGAGTCCAGATCTCTGTCCAACAGAACCAGAAGACACGAGTCCAGATCTCTGTCCAACAGAACCAGAAGACACGAGTCCAGATCTTTGTCCAACAGAACCAGAAGACACGAGTCCAGATCTCTGTCCAACAGAACCAGAAGACACGAGTCCAGATCTCTGTCCAACAGAACCAGAAGACACGAGTCCAGATCTTTGTCCAACAGAACCAGAAGACACGAGTCCAGATCTCTGTCCAACAGAACCAGAAGACACGAGTCCAGATCTCTGTCCAACAGAACCAGAAGACACGAGTCCAGATCTCTGTCCAACAGAACCAGAAGACACGAGTCCAGATCTCTGTCCAACAGAACCAGAAGACACGAGTCCAGATCTCTGTCCAACAGAACCAGAAGACACGAGTCCAGATCTCTGTCCAACAGAACCAGAAGACACGAGTCCAGATCTTTGTCCAACAGAACCAGAAGACACGAGTCCAGATCTCTGTCCAACAGAACCAGAAGACACAAGTCCAGATCTCTGTCCAACAGAACCAGAAGACACGAGTCCAGATCTCGGGCAGTTCTGGTTTAGAACCTTCATGGCAGAAACAGAAAACAAGACTAGAACAGCATCAGCTCCACATTAAACAGGGTCAGGCGGGTCCATAAAGTGCGTCTCTGGTACTGGATCACTTCATTCCTGCTTCACCACAACCAGAACCACAGCAGAGGTTTG
>NC_141821.1:500000-502500 GCF_982586985.1 Callionymus lyra | reverse complement strand
AGGAGAGACAGAAAGACAGAAGGAGAGACAGAAGGAGAGACAGAAGGAGAGACAGAAGGAGAGACAGAAGGAGAGACAGAAGGAGAGACAGAAGGAGAGACAGAAGGAGAGACAGAGAGACAGAAGGAGAGACAGAAGGAGAGACAGAAGGAGAGACAGAAAGAAAGACAGAAAGAAAGACAGAAAGAGAGACAGAAGGAGAGACAGAAAGAGAGACAGAAGGAGAGACAGAAGGAGAGACAGAAGGAGAGACAGAAGGAGAGACGGAAGGAGAGACGGAAGGAGAGACGGAAGGAGAGACGGAAGGAGAGACAGAAGGAGAGACGGAAGGAGAGACGGAAGGAGAGACGGAAGGAGAGACGGAAGGAGAGACAGAAGGAGAGACAGAAGGAGAGACAGAAGGAGAGACAGAAGGAGAGACAGAAGGAGAGACAGAAAGAGAGACAGAAGGAGAGACAGAAGGAGAGACGGAAGGAGAGACAGAGGGAGAGACAGAGGGAGAGACAGAAGGAGAGACAGAAGGAGAGACAGAAGGAGAGACAGAAAGAGACAGAAGGAGAGACAGAAGGAGAGACAGAAGGAGAGACAGAAGGAGAGACAGAAGGAGAGACAGAAAGAGAGACAGAAGGAGAGACAGAAAGAGAGACAGAAGGAGAGACAGAAGGAGAGACAGAAGGAGAGACAGAAAGAGAGACAGAAGGAGAGACAGAAAGAGAGACAGAAGGAGAGACAGAAAGACAGAAGGAGAGACAGAAAGACAGAAGGAGAGACAGAAGGAGAGACAGAAGGAGAGACAGAAGGAGAGACAGAAGGAGAGACAGAAGGAGAGACAGAAGGAGAGACAGAAGGAGAGACAGAGAGACAGAAGGAGAGACAGAAGGAGAGACAGAAGGAGAGACAGAAGGAGAGACAGAAGGAGAGACAGAAGGAGAGACAGAAAGACAGAAGGAGAGACAGAAGGAGAGACAGAAAGAGAGACAGAAGGAGAGACAGAAGGAGAGACAGAAGGAGAGACAGAAGGAGAGACAGAAGGAGAGACAGAAGGAGAGACAGAAAGACAGAAGGAGAGACAGAAGGAGAGACAGAAGGAGAGACAGAAAGACAGAAGGAGAGACAGAAGGAGAGACAGAAGGAGAGACAGAAGGAGAGACAGAAGGAGAGACAGAAAGACAGAAGGAGAGACAGAAGGAGAGACAGAAGGAGAGACAGAAGGAGAGACAGAAAGACAGAAGGAGAGACAGAAGGAGAGACAGAAAGACAGAAGGAGAGACAGAAGGAGAGACAGAAGGAGAGACAGAAGGAGAGACAGAAGGAGAGACAGAAAGACAGAAGGAGAGACAGAAGGAGAGACAGAAGGAGAGACAGAAAGACAGAAGGAGAGACAGAAGGAGAGACAGAAGGAGAGACAGAAAGACAGAAGGAGAGACAGAAGGAGAGACAGAAGGAGAGACAGAAGGAGAGACAGAAGGAGAGACAGAAAGACAGAAGGAGAGACAGAAGGAGAGACAGAAGGAGAGACAGAAAGACAGAAGGAGAGACAGAAGGAGAGACAGAAGGAGAGACAGAAAGACAGAAGGAGAGACAGAAGGAGAGACAGAAGGAGAGACAGAAGGAGAGACAGAAGGAGAGACAGAAGGAGAGACAGAAGGAGAGACAGAAGGAGAGACAGAAGGAGAGACAGAAGGAGAGACAGAAGGAGAGACAGAAAGACAGAAGGAGAGACAGAAGGAGAGACAGAAGGAGAGACAGAAGGAGAGACAGAAGGAGAGACAGAAGGAGAGACAGAAAGACAGACAGAAGGAGAGACAGAAGGAGAGACAGAAGGAGAGACAGAAGGAGAGACAGAAGGAGAGACAGAAGGAGAGACAGAAGGAGAGACAGAAGGAGAGACAGAAAGACAGAAGGAGAGACAGAAGGAGAGACAGAAGGAGAGACAGAAGGAGAGACAGAAGGAGAGACAGAAGGAGAGACAGAAGGAGAGACAGAAGGAGAGACAGAAGGAGAGACAGAAGGAGAGACAGAAAGACAGAAGGAGAGACAGAAGGAGAGACAGAAGGACAAACATGTGCTACACAAAGATAAAAGTATCAACTGTCAGGCGACGCCTCACGACGACTTTTGACAAATGAAGCAACAACTTCCTGCAACTTTGTGTCAACAATCAATCAATCAATCAAATAAATAAATAAATAATCATTCAATCAAATAAACAATCAATCAATCAAATAAATAAATAATCAATCAATCAAATAAACAATCAATCTTCAGATTGAATAATAGATATTTATATATTTTGTAATAATTGAAGTATTTTATAAACATAAAGATCTTATAGATAAAATAAGTGAAATAAACACGAATTAATTTCTTTCTTTTAAATGTCAAGAAATAAAAAGATCTTCAACTAAACCTTTTATTTAAAAAGATAAAGTCGTTGATTCTTGTTCAAGAAAATACAGTTTAAACGAATAAAATATACATTTGAGGATCAACTGTGAAC
>NC_141821.1:482500-495000 GCF_982586985.1 Callionymus lyra | reverse complement strand
CAGCAGGTCCTCAGATGTTCATAGACAGCAGGACCTCAGATGTTCATAGACAGCAGGACCTCAGATGTTCATAGACAGCAGGTCCTCAGATGTTCATAGACAGCAGGACCTCAGATGTTCATAGACAGCAGGTCCTCAGATGTTCATTGACAGCAGGTCCTCAGATGTTCATAGACAGCAGGTCCTCAGATGTTCATAGACAGCAGGACCTCAGATGTTCATAGACAGCAGGTCCTCAGATGTTCATAGACAACAGGTCCTCAGATGTTCATAGACAGCAGGTCCTCAGATGTTCATAGACAGCAGGTCCTCAGATGTTCATAGACAGCAGGTCCTCAGATGTTCATAGACAGCAGGACCTCAGATGTTCATAGACAGCAGGTCCTCAGATGTTCATAGACAGCAGGACCTCAGATGTTCATAGACAGCAGGTCCTCAGATGTTCATAGACAGCAGGTCCTCAGATGTTCATAGACAGCAGGACCTCAGATGTTCATAGACAGCAGGTCCTCAGATGTTCATAGACAGCATGTCCTCAGATGTTCATAGACAGAAGGTCCTCAGATGTTCATAGACAGCAGGACCTCAGATGTTCATATACAGCAGGACCTCAGATGTTCATAGACAGCAGGACCTCAGATCTTCATAGACAGCAGGACCTCAGATGTTCATAGACAGCAGGACCTCAGATGTTCATAGACAGCAGGACCTCCGATGTTCATAGACAGCAGGTCCTCCGATGTTCATAGACAGCAGGACCTCAGATGTTCATAGACAGCAGGTCCTCAGATGTTCATAGACAGCAGGTCCTCAGATGTTCATAGACAGCAGGTCCTCAGATGTTCATAGACAGCAGGACCTCAGATGTTCATAGACAGCAGGTCCTCCGATGTTCATAGACAGCAGGTCCTCAGATGTTCATAGACAGCAGGACCTCAGATGTTCATAGACAGCAGGTCCTCAGATGTTCATAGACAGCAGGACCTCAGATGTTCATAGACAGCAGGTCCTCCGATGTTCATAGACAGCAGGTCCTCAGATGTTCATAGACAGCAGGACCTCAGATGTTCATAGACAGCAGGACCTCGGATGTTCATAGACAGCAGGTCCTCAGAAGTCTCTTCATAGACAGCAGGTCCTCAGATGTTCATATACAGCAGGACCTCAGATGTTCATAGACAGCAGGACCTCAGATGTTCATAGACAGCAGGTCCTCAGATGTTCATAGACAGCAGGACCTCAGATGGTCATAGACAGCAGGTCCTCAGATGTTCATAGACAGCAGGTCCTCAGATGTTCATAGACAGCAGGTCCTCAGATGTTCATAGACAGCAGATGTTCATAGACAACAGGTCCTCAGATGTTCATAGACAGCAGGTCCTCAGATGTTCATAGAAAGCAGGTCCTCAGATGTTCATAGACAGCAGGTCCTCAGATGTTCATAGACAGCAGGACCTCAGATGTTCATAGACAGCAGGTCCTCAGATGTTCATAGACAGCAGGACCTCAGATGTTCATAGACAGCAGGTCCTCAGATGTTCATAGACAGCAGGACCTCAGATGTTCATAGACAGCAGGTCCTCAGAAGTCTCTTCATAGACAGCAGGTCCTCAGATGTTCATAGACAGCAGGACCTCAGATGTTCATAGACAGCAGGACCTCAGATGTTCATAGACAGCAGGTCCTCAGATGTTCATAGACAGCAGGACCTCAGATGTTCATAGACAGCAGGTCCTCAGATGTTCATAGACAGCATGTCCTCAGATGTTCATAGACAGCAGGTCCTCAGATGTTCATAGACAGCAGGACCTCAGATGTTCATATACAGCAGGACCTCAGATGTTCATAGACAGCAGGACCTCAGATGTTCATATACAGCAGGACCTCAGATGTTCATAGACAGCAGGTCCTCAGATGTTCATAGACAGCATGTCCTCAGATGTTCATAGACAGCAGGTCCTCAGATGTTCATAGACAGCAGGACCTCAGATGTTCATATACAGCAGGACCTCAGATGTTCATAGACAGCAGGACCTCAGATGTTCATAGACAGCAGGACCTCAGATGTTCATAGACAGCAGGACCTCAGATGTTCATAGACAGCAGGACCTCAGATCTTCATAGACAGCAGGACCTCAGATCTTCATAGACAGCAGGACCTCAGATGTTCATAGACAGCAGGACCTCAGATGTTCATAGACAGCAGGACCTCAGATGTTCATAGACAGCAGGTCCTCCGATGTTCATAGACAGCAGGACCTCAGATGTTCATAGACAGCAGGACCTCAGATGTTCATAGACAGCAGGTCCTCAGATGTTCATAGACAGCAGGACCTCAGATGTTCATAGACAGCAGGACCTCAGATGTTCATAGACAGCAGGTCCTCAGAAGTCTCTTCATAGACAGCAGGTCCTCAGATGTTCATAGACAGCAGGACCTCAGATGTTCATAGACAGCAGGACCTCAGATGTTCATAGACAGCAGGTCCTCAGATGTTCATAGACAGCAGGACCTCAGATGTTCATAGACAGCAGGTCCTCAGATGTTCATAGACAGCAGGTCCTCAGATGTTCATAGACAGCAGGTCCTCAGATGTTCATAGACAGCAGGACCTCAGATGTTCATAGACAGCAGGTCCTCAGATGTTCATAGACAACAGGTCCTCAGATGTTCATAGACAGCAGGTCCTCAGATGTTCATAGACAGCAGGTCCTCAGATGTTCATAGACAGCAGGTCCTCAGATGTTCATAGACAGCAGGACCTCAGATGTTCATAGACAGCAGGTCCTCAGTTGTCATAGACAGCAGGTCCTCAGATGTTCATAGACAGCAGGTCCTCAGATGTTCATAGACAGCAGGACCTCAGATGTTCATAGACAGCAGGTCCTCAGATGTTCATAGACAGCAGGTCCTCAGATGTTCATAGACAGCAGGACCTCAGATGTTCATAGACAGCAGGACCTCAGATGTTCATAGACAGCAGGTCCTCAGATGTTCATAGACAGCAGGTCCTCAGATGTTCATAGACAGCAGGTCCTCAGATGTTCATAGACAGCAGGTCCTCAGATGTTCATAGACAGCAGGTCCTCAGATGTTCATAGACAGCAGGTCCTCAGATGTTCATAGACAGCAGGACCTCAGATGTTCATAGACAGCAGGTCCTCAGTTGTCATAGACAGCAGGTCCTCAGATGTTCATAGACAGCAGGTCCTCAGATGTTCATAGACAGCAGGACCTCAGATGTTCATAGACAGCAGGTCCTCAGATGTTCATAGACAGCAGGTCCTCAGATGTTCATAGACAGCAGGACCTCAGATGTTCATAGACAGCAGGACCTCAGATGTTCATAGACAGCAGGTCCTCAGATGTTCATAGACAGCAGGTCCTCAGCTGTTCATAGACAGCAGGTCCTCAGATGTTCATAGACAGCAGGTCCTCAGAAGTTCATAGACAGCAGGTCCTCAGATGTTCATAGACAGCAGGACCTCAGATGTTCATAGACAGCAGGTCGGAGGAAGTGTTGGAGCTTCATCCACGTCATGAAGATCTTCAGGTTTGAGTGACGAGTCAAGAGGCAGCAACACACTGACGATGACACTATTGATCAATTCTTCAGAAATGATTGTTTGAAATAACTTCTAATAAAGACACAATTATTTCTATTAACATCACATTAATTATTAATTTAAATATTTATCTCTTTGGTTTTAACTCTTCAGGAAGTTTTTATTGCATTTATGAACGAACTCTCAGCTCATGGTTTAACTGATATTTTTGTTTCTCATTTATATCTTTCAGAGAAGACTCCAGATGAGACTCCAGAGAAGACTCCAGTGAAGACTCCAGAGAAGACTCCAGTGAAGACTCCAGAGGAGACTCCAGAGAAGACTCCAGAGAAGACTCCAGAGAAGACTCCAGAGAAGACTCCAGAGGAGACTCCAGAGAAGACTCCAGAGAAGACTCCAGAGAAGACTCCAGAGAAGACTCCAGAGAAGACTCCAGAGAAGACTCCAGAGGAGACTCCAGAGGAGACTCCAGAGAAGACTCCAGAGAAGACTCCAGAGAAGACTCCAGAGGAGACTCCAGAGAAGACTCCAGAGAAGACTCCAGAGAAGACTCCAGAGGAGACTCCAGAGAAGACTCCAGAGGAGACTCCAGAGGAGACTCCAGAGAAGACTCCAGAGAAGACTCCAGAGGAGACTCCAGAGGAGACTCCAGAGAAGACTCCAGAGAAGACTCCAGAGGAGACTCCAGAGAAGACTCGAGGTGCATCTTCGAGTGGGATCTGGAAGTTCATGCCAAAAAGGACGAGATGGCGGCGCAGGTGTGTGTCTGGTTCAGTCCCGCAGGTGTGCGACTCAGGTGTGTGTCTGGTTCAGTCCCGCAGGTGTGCGACTCAGGTGTGTGTCTGGTTCAGTCCCGCAGGTGTGCGACTCAGGTGTGTGTCTGGTTCAGTCCCGCAGGTGTGCGACTCAGGTGTGTGTCTGGTTCAGTCCCGCAGGTGTGCGACTCAGGTGTGTGTCTGGTTCAGTCCCGCAGGTGTGCGACTCAGGTGTGTGTCTGGTTCAGTCCCGCAGGTGTGCGACTCAGGTGTGTGTCTGGTTCAGTCCCGCAGGTGTGCGACTCAGGTGTGTGTCTGGTTCAGTCCCGCAGGTGTGCGACTCAGGTGTGTGTCTGGTTCAGTCCCGCAGGTGTGTGACTCAGGTGTGTGTCCTCTGGTTCAGTCCCGCAGGTGTGCGACTCAGGTGTGTGTCCTCTGGTTCAGTCCCGCAGGTGTGTGACTCAGGTGTGTGTCTGGTTCAGTCCCGCAGGTGTGCGACTCAGGTGTGTGTCCTCTGGTTCAGTCCCGCAGGTGTGCGACTCAGGTGTGTGTCTGGTTCAGTCCCGCAGGTGTGTGACTCAGGTGTGTGTCTGGTTCAGTCCCGCAGGTGTGTGACTCAGGTGTGTGTCTGGTTCAGTCCCGCAGGTGTGCGACTCAGGTGTGTGTCTGGTTCAGTCCCGCAGGTGTGTGACTCAGGTGTGTGTCCTCTGGTTCAGTCCCGCAGGTGTGCGACTCAGGTGTGTGTCTGGTTCAGTCCCGCAGGTGTGCGACTCAGGTGTGTGTCTGGTTCAGTCCCGCAGGTGTGCGACTCAGGTGTGTGTCTGGTTCAGTCCCGCAGGTGTGCGACTCAGGTGTGTGTCTGGTTCAGTCCCGCAGGTGTGCGACTCAGGTGTGTGTCTGGTTCAGTCCCGCAGGTGTGTGACTCAGGTGTGTGTCTGGTTCAGTCCCGCAGGTGTGCGACTCAGGTGTGTGTCTGGTTCAGTCCCGCAGGTGTGCGACTCAGGTGTGTGTCTGGTTCAGTCCCGCAGGTGTGCGACTCAGGTGTGTGTCTGGTTCAGTCCCGCAGGTGTGCGACTCAGGTGTGTGTCTGGTTCAGTCCCGCAGGTGTGCGACTCAGGTGTGTGTCTGGTTCAGTCCCGCAGGTGTGTGACTCAGGTGTGTGTCTGGTTCAGTCCCGCAGGTGTGCGACTCAGGTGTGTGTCTGGTTCAGTCCCTCAGGTGTGCGACTCAGGTGTGTGTCTGGTTCAGTCCCGCAGGTGTGCGACTCAGGTGTGTGTCTGGTTCAGTCCCGCAGGTGTGCGACTCAGGTGTGTGTCTGGTTCAGTCCCGCAGGTGTGCGACTCAGGTGTGTGTCTGGTTCAGTCCCGCAGGTGTGCGACTCAGGTGTGTGTCTGGTTCAGTCCCGCAGGTGTGTGACTCAGGTGTGTGTCTGGTTCAGTCCCGCAGGTGTGCGACTCAGGTGTGTGTCTGGTTCAGTCCCTCAGGTGTGCGACTCAGGTGTGTGTCTGGTTCAGTCCCGCAGGTGTGCGACTCAGGTGTGTGTCTGGTTCAGTCCCGCAGGTGTGCGACTCAGGTGTGTGTCTGGTTCAGTCCCGCAGGTGTGCGACTCAGGTGTGTGTCTGGTTCAGTCCCGCAGGTGTGCGACTCAGGTGTGTGTCTGGTTCAGTCCCGCAGGTGTGCGACTCAGGTGTGTGTCTGGTTCAGTCCCGCAGGTGTGCGACTCAGGTGTGTGTCTGGTTCAGTCCCGCAGGTGTGCGACTCAGGTGTGTGTCTGGTTCAGTCGTGAGGTGTGCGACTCAGGTGTGTGTCTGGTTCAGTCCCGCAGGTGTGCGACTCAGGTGTGTGTCTGGTTCAGTCCCGCAGGTGTGTGACTCAGGTGTGTGTCTGGTTCAGTCCCGCAGGTGTGCGACTCAGGTGTGTGTCTGGTTCAGTCGTGAGGTGTGCGACTCAGGTGTGTGTCTGGTTCAGTCCCGCAGGTGTGTGACTCAGGTGTGTGTCTGGTTCAGTCCCGCAGGTGTGTGACTCAGGTGTGTGTGTCTGGTTCAGTCCCGCAGGTGTGCGACTCAGGTGTGTGTCTGGTTCAGTCCCGCAGGTGTGTGACTCAGGTGTGTGTCTGGTTCAGTCCCGCAGGTGTGCGACTCAGGTGTGTGTCTGGTTCAGTCCCGCAGGTGTGCGACTCAGGTGCGTGTCTGGTTCAGTCCCGCAGGTGTGCGACTCAGGTGTGTGTCTGGTTCAGTCCCGCAGGTGAGCGACTCAGGTGTGTGTCTGGTTCAGTCCCGCAGGTGTGTGACTCAGGTGTGTGTCTGGTTCAGTCCCGCAGGTGTGTGACTCAGGTGTGTCTGGTTCAGTCCCGCAGGTGTGCGACTCAGGTGTGTGTCTGGTTCAGTCCCGCAGGTGTGCGACTCAGGTGTGTGTCTGGTTCAGTCCCGCAGGTGTGTGACTCAGGTGTGTGTCTGGTTCAGTCCCGCAGGTGTGCGACTCAGGTGTGTGTCTGGTTCAGTCCCTCAGGTGTGCGACTCAGGTGTGTGTCTGGTTCAGTCCCGCAGGTGTGCGACTCAGGTGTGTGTCTGGTTCAGTCCCGCAGGTGTGCGACTCAGGTGTGTGTCTGGTTCAGTCCCGCAGGTGTGCGACTCAGGTGTGTGTCTGGTTCAGTCCCGCAGGTGTGCGACTCAGGTGTGTGTCTGGTTCAGTCCCGCAGGTGTGCGACTCAGGTGTGTGTCTGGTTCAGTCCCGCAGGTGTGCGACTCAGGTGTGTGTCTGGTTCAGTCCCGCAGGTGTGCGACTCAGGTGTGTGTCTGGTTCAGTCGTGAGGTGTGCGACTCAGGTGTGTGTCTGGTTCAGTCCCGCAGGTGTGCGACTCAGGTGTGTGTCTGGTTCAGTCCCGCAGGTGTGTGACTCAGGTGTGTGTCTGGTTCAGTCCCGCAGGTGTGCGACTCAGGTGTGTGTCTGGTTCAGTCGTGAGGTGTGCGACTCAGGTGTGTGTCTGGTTCAGTCCCGCAGGTGTGTGACTCAGGTGTGTGTCTGGTTCAGTCCCGCAGGTGTGCGACTCAGGTGTGTGTATCTGGTTCAGTCCCGCAGGTGTGCGACTCAGGTGTGTGTCTGGTTCAGTCCCGCAGGTGTGTGACTCAGGTGTGTGTCTGGTTCAGTCCCGCAGGTGTGCGACTCAGGTGTGTGTCTGGTTCAGTCCCGCAGGTGTGCGACTCAGGTGTGTGTCTGGTTCAGTCCCGCAGGTGTGCGACTCAGGTGTGTGTCTGGTTCAGTCCCGCAGGTGTGTGACTCAGGTGTGTGTCTGGTTCAGTCCCGCAGGTGTGCGACTCAGGTGTGTGTCTGGTTCAGTCCCTCAGGTGTGCGACTCAGGTGTGTGTCTGGTTCAGTCCCGCAGGTGTGCGACTCAGGTGTGTGTCTGGTTCAGTCCCGCAGGTGTGCGACTCAGGTGTGTGTCTGGTTCAGTCCCGCAGGTGTGCGACTCAGGTGTGTGTCTGGTTCAGTCCCGCAGGTGTGCGACTCAGGTGTGTGTCTGGTTCAGTCCCGCAGGTGTGTGACTCAGGTGTGTGTCTGGTTCAGTCCCGCAGGTGTGCGACTCAGGTGTGTGTCTGGTTCAGTCCCTCAGGTGTGCGACTCAGGTGTGTGTCTGGTTCAGTCCCGCAGGTGTGCGACTCAGGTGTGTGTCTGGTTCAGTCCCGCAGGTGTGCGACTCAGGTGTGTGTCTGGTTCAGTCCCGCAGGTGTGCGACTCAGGTGTGTGTCTGGTTCAGTCCCGCAGGTGTGCGACTCAGGTGTGTGTCTGGTTCAGTCCCGCAGGTGTGCGACTCAGGTGTGTGTCTGGTTCAGTCCCGCAGGTGTGCGACTCAGGTGTGTGTCTGGTTCAGTCCCGCAGGTGTGCGACTCAGGTGTGTGTCTGGTTCAGTCGTGAGGTGTGCGACTCAGGTGTGTGTCTGGTTCAGTCCCGCAGGTGTGCGACTCAGGTGTGTGTCTGGTTCAGTCGTGAGGTGTGCGACTCAGGTGTGTGTCTGGTTCAGTCCCGCAGGTGTGCGACTCAGGTGTGTGTCTGGTTCAGTCCCGCAGGTGTGCGACTCAGGTGTGTGTCTGGTTCAGTCCCGCAGGTGTGCGACTCAGGTGTGTGTCTGGTTCAGTCCCGCAGGTGTGCGACTCAGGTGTGTGTCTGGTTCAGTCGTGAGGTGTGCGACTCAGGTGTGTGTCTGGTTCAGTCCCGCAGGTGTGCGACTCAGGTGTGTGTCTGGTTCAGTCGTGAGGTGTGCGACTCAGGTGTGTGTCTGGTTCAGTCCCGCAGGTGTGTGACTCAGGTGTGTGTCTGGTTCAGTCCCGCAGGTGTGTGACTCAGGTGTGTGTGTCTGGTTCAGTCCCGCAGGTGTGCGACTCAGGTGTGTGTCTGGTTCAGTCCCGCAGGTGTGTGACTCAGGTGTGTGTCTGGTTCAGTCCCGCAGGTGTGCGACTCAGGTGTGTGTCTGGTTCAGTCCCGCAGGTGTGCGACTCAGGTGCGTGTCTGGTTCAGTCCCGCAGGTGTGCGACTCAGGTGTGTGTCTGGTTCAGTCCCGCAGGTGAGCGACTCAGGTGTGTGTCTGGTTCAGTCCCGCAGGTGTGCGACTCAGGTGTGTGTCTGGTTCAGTCCCGCAGGTGTGTGACTCAGGTGTGTGTCTGGTTCAGTCCCGCAGGTGTGCGACTCAGGTGTGTGTCTGGTTCAGTCCCGCAGGTGTGCGACTCAGGTGTGTGTCTGGTTCAGTCCCGCAGGTGTGTGACTCAGGTGTGTGTCTGGTTCAGTCCCGCAGGTGTGCGACTCAGGTGTGTGTCTGGTTCAGTCCCTCAGGTGTGCGACTCAGGTGTGTGTCTGGTTCAGTCCCGCAGGTGTGCGACTCAGGTGTGTGTCTGGTTCAGTCCCTCAGGTGTGCGACTCAGGTGTGTGTCTGGTTCAGTCCCGCAGGTGTGCGACTCAGGTGTGTGTCTGGTTCAGTCCCGCAGGTGTGCGACTCAGGTGTGTGTCTGGTTCAGTCCCGCAGGTGTGCGACTCAGGTGTGTGTCTGGTTCAGTCCCGCAGGTGTGCGACTCAGGTGTGTGTCTGGTTCAGTCCCGCAGGTGTGCGACTCAGGTGTGTGTCTGGTTCAGTCCCGCAGGTGTGCGACTCAGGTGTGTGTCTGGTTCAGTCCCGCAGGTGTGCGACTCAGGTGTGTGTCTGGTTCAGTCCCGCAGGTGTGCGACTCAGGTGTGTGTCTGGTTCAGTCCCGCAGGTGTGCGACTCAGGTGTGTGTCTGGTTCAGTCCCGCAGGTGTGCGACTCAGGTGTGTGTCTGGTTCAGTCCCGAGGTGTGCGACTCAGGTGTGTGTCTGGTTCAGTCCCGCAGGTGTGTGACTCAGGTGTGTGTCTGGTTCAGTCCCGCAGGTGTGTGACTCAGGTGTGTGTCTGGTTCAGTCCCGCAGGTGTGCGACTCAGGTGTGTGTCTGGTTCAGTCCCGCAGGTGTGCGACTCAGGTGTGTGTCTGGTTCAGTCCCGCAGGTGTGCGACTCAGGTGTGTGTCTGGTTCAGTCCCGCAGGTGTGCGACTCAGGTGTGTGTCTGGTTCAGTCCCGCAGGTGTGTGACTCAGGTGTGTGTCTGGTTCAGTCCCGCAGGTGTGCGACTCAGGTGTGTGTCTGGTTCAGTCCCGCAGGTGTGCGACTCAGGTGTGTGTCTGGTTCAGTCCCGCAGGTGTGCGACTCAGGTGTGTGTCTGGTTCAGTCCCGCAGGTGTGCGACTCAGGTGTGTGTCTGGTTCAGTCCCGCAGGTGTGCGACTCAGGTGTGTGTCTGGTTCAGTCCCGCAGGTGTGCGACTCAGGTGTGTGTCTGGTTCAGTCCCGCAGGTGTGCGACTCAGGTGTGTGTCTGGTTCAGTCCCGCAGGTGTGCGACTCAGGTGTGTGTCTGGTTCAGTCCCGCAGGTGTGCGACTCAGGTGTGTGTCTGGTTCAGTCCCGCAGGTGTGCGACTCAGGTGTGTGTCTGGTTCAGTCCCGCAGGTGTGCGACTCAGGTGTGTGTCTGGTTCAGTCCCGCAGGTGTGCGACTCAGGTGTGTGTCTGGTTCAGTCCCGCAGGTGTGCGACTCAGGTGTGTGTCCTCTGGTTCAGTCCCGCAGGTGTGCGACTCAGGTGTGTGTCTGGTTCAGTCCCGCAGGTGTGCGACTCAGGTGTGTGTCCTCTGGTTCAGTCCCGCAGGTGTGCGACTCAGGTGTGTGTCTGGTTCAGTCCCGCAGGTGTGCGACTCAGGTGTGTGTCCTCTGGTTCAGTCCCGCAGGTGTGCGACTCAGGTGTGTGTCCTCTGGTTCAGTCCCGCAGGTGTGCGACTCAGGTGTGTGTCTGGTTCAGTCCCGCAGGTGTGCGACTCAGGTGTGTGTCTGGTTCAGTCCTGCAGGTGTGTGACTCAGGTGTGTGTCTGGTTCAGTCCCGCAGGTGTGCGACTCAGGTGTGTGTCTGGTTCAGTCCCGCAGGTGTGCGACTCAGGTGTGTGTCTGGTTCAGTCCCGCAGGTGTGCGACTCAGGTGTGTGTCTGGTTCAGTCCCGCAGGTGTGCGACTCAGGTGTGTGTCTGGTTCAGTCCCGCAGGTGTGCGACTCAGGTGTGTGTCTGGTTCAGTCCCGCAGGTGTGTGACTCAGGTGTGTGTCTGGTTCAGTCCCGCAGGTGTGCGACTCAGGTGCGTGTCTGGTTCAGTCCCGCAGGTGTGCGACTCAGGTGTGTGTCTGGTTCAGTCCCGCAGGTGTGCGACTCAGGTGTGTGTCTGGTTCAGTCCCGCAGGTGTGTGACTCAGGTGTGTGTCTGGTTCAGTCCCGCAGGTGTGTGACTCAGGTGTGTGTCTGGTTCAGTCCCGCAGGTGTGCGACTCAGGTGTGTGTCTGGTTCAGTCCCGCAGGTGTGCGACTCAGGTGTGTGTCTGGTTCAGTCCCGCAGGTGTGCGACTCAGGTGTGTGTCTGGTTCAGTCCCGCAGGTGTGCGACTCAGGTGTGTGTCTGGTTCAGTCCCGCAGGTGTGCGACTCAGGTGTGTGTCTGGTTCAGTCCCGCAGGTGTGCGACTCAGGTGTGTGTCTGGTTCAGTCCCGCAGGTGTGCGACTCAGGTGTGTGTCTGGTTCAGTCCCGCAGGTGTGCGACTCAGGTGTGTGTCTGGTTCAGTCCCGCAGGTGTGCGACTCAGGTGTGTGTCTGGTTCAGTCCCGCAGGTGTGCGACTCAGGTGTGTGTCTGGTTCAGTCCCGCAGGTGTGCGACTCAGGTGTGTGTCTGGTTCAGTCCCGCAGGTGTGCGACTCAGGTGTGTGTCTGGTTCAGTCCCGCAGGTGTGCGACTCAGGTGTGTGTCCTCTGGTTCAGTCCCGCAGGTGTGCGACTCAGGTGTGTGTCTGGTTCAGTCCCGCAGGTGTGCGACTCAGGTGTGTGTCCTCTGGTTCAGTCCCGCAGGTGTGCGACTCAGGTGTGTGTCTGGTTCAGTCCCGCAGGTGTGCGACTCAGGTGTGTGTCCTCTGGTTCAGTCCCGCAGGTGTGCGACTCAGGTGTGTGTCCTCTGGTTCAGTCCCGCAGGTGTGCGACTCAGGTGTGTGTCTGGTTCAGTCCCGCAGGTGTGCGACTCAGGTGTGTGTCTGGTTCAGTCCCGCAGGTGTGCGACTCAGGTGTGTGTCTGGTTCAGTCCCGCAGGTGTGCGACTCAGGTGTGTGTCTGGTTCAGTCCCGCAGGTGTGCGACTCAGGTGTGTGTCTGGTTCAGTCCCGCAGGTGTGCGACTCAGGTGTGTGTCTGGTTCAGTCCCGCAGGTGTGCGACTCAGGTGTGTGTCTGGTTCAGTCCCGCAGGTGTGCGACTCAGGTGTGTGTCTGGTTCAGTCCCGCAGGTGTGCGACTCAGATGTGTGTCTGGTTCAGTCCCGCAGGTGTGCGACTCAGGTGTGTGTCTGGTTCAGTCCCGCAGGTGTGCGACTCAGGTGTGTGTCTGGTTCAGTCCCGCAGGTGTGCGACTCAGGTGTGTGTCCTCTGGTTCAGTCCCGCAGGTGTGCGACTCAGGTGTGTGTCTGGTTCAGTCCCGCAGGTGTGCGACTCAGGTGTGTGTCCTCTGGTTCAGTCCCGCAGGTGTGCGACTCAGGTGTGTGTCTGGTTCAGTCCCGCAGGTGTGCGACTCAGGTGTGTGTCCTCTGGTTCAGTCCCGCAGGTGTGCGACTCAGGTG
>NC_141821.1:455000-475000 GCF_982586985.1 Callionymus lyra | reverse complement strand
GAGGAGACTCCAGAGAAGACTCCAGAGGAGACTCCAGAGAAGACTCCAGAGGAGACTCCAGAGAAGACTCCAGAGTTGACTCCAGTGAAGACTCCAGAGGAGACTCCTGAGAAGACTCCAGAAAAGACTCAAGATGAGACTCCAGAGAAGACTCCAGAGTTGACTCCAGTGAAGACTCCAGAGATGGTGGACCTATTGGATGGCAGGCAGGTTCGCAGGCACCAGGATCACGTGTCGGGCCGCACTGACGTAGAGGAGGAGGGTCTCGGAGAGCTGCTCACAAGGATAGTGTGAGCGGCTCTATGGACTGTGGAGCACCGGCGCAGACTGCCTCACCTGCCCAAATTCCTCCCAGTGGAGCACCATCTGTTGCCCAGGCTGGGGACTCTAATGTGTCACTAAGACGGTCAAAGAGGCAACGCAAGCCTCCAGAGAGACTGAACTTGTAAACTAAAAAGAAAGAAAAAAAAGAAAAAAAAGCCATATCGGTTGTTAATGCCTGTTCGAAATGTTGTGCAATACCAGATGTTGTTGATGGCCTGGAGAAATGTGAATTAAAGTGCAATAGTACTTCGGTATCGGTTACAAGGGTACATACAGGCAAAGTTAGTTTATTTGTTTAACTGTATTCTAAGTGTTTACTTAAAGTGTTATAGACTGACTTAAGGTTGCACTCATGGCACCAACTGAGCTCCAAGTGTGCATCATTACCCTCGGGTTACCACAACTGCATAGGAGACTATTTTTCACGTACTTCATAGTTATATTTGTTTTTCAATCTATTGTTATCTAACATATTCTTAGTGTTGAAATTGTGTCGCCATCTAGTGGTCACTGTATGAATGACTGATTAAAACCATGATGTTCTTTAAACTCACTGCTGTAATTATTGAACTTCTGCTACTTTAGGTTAATGTTTACTTTATGATGTATTTATTATTTTAGGGACAAAACTTTTAATCTTAAAATGCTGATCATCGATGGACAGCTTGATAAACCTCACCGCCCTTAAAGTGGACTCCCTGCTGGACCCCCCGCTGGACCCCCTGCTGGACCCCCTGCTGGACCCCCTGCTGGACCCCCTGCTGGACCCCCTGCTGGACTCCCCGCTTGACTCCCTGCTGGACCCCCTGCTGGACCCCCTGCTGGACTCCCTGCTGGACCCCCTGCTGGACCCCCTGCTGGACTCCCCGCTGGACTCCCTGCTGGACCCCCTGCTGGACCCCCTGCTGGACTCCCCGCTGGACTCCCCGCTGGACTCCCCGCTGGACTCCCTGCTGGACCCACTGCTGGACTCCCTGCTGGACCCCCTGCTGGATCCCCTGCTGGACTCCCTGCTGGACCCCCTGCTGGACCCCCTGCTGGACTCCCTGCTGGACTCCCTGCTGGACCCCCTGCTGGACCCCCTGCTGGACCCCCTGCTGGACTCCCTGCTGGACCCCCTGCTGGACCCCCTGCTGGACCCCCTGCTGGACTCCCTGCTGGACCCCCTGCTGGACCCCCTGCTGGACCCCCTGCTGGACTCCCCGCTGGACTCCCTGCTGGACCCCCTGCTGGACCCCCTGCTGGACTCCCCGCTGGACTCCCTGCTGGACTCCCTGCTGGACCCCCTGCTGGACTCCCTGCTGGACCCCCTGCTGGATCCCCTGCTGGACTCCCTGCTGGACCCCCTGCTGGACCCCCTGCTGGACTCCCTGCTGGACTCCCTGCTGGACCCCCTGCTGGACCCCCTGCTGGACCCCCTGCTGGACTCCCCGCTGGACTCCCTGCTGGACTCCCTGCTGGACCCCCTGCTGGACTCCCTGCTGGACCCCCTGCTGGATCCCCTGCTGGACTCCCTGCTGGACCCCCTGCTGGACCCCCTGCTGGACTCCCTGCTGGACTCCCTGCTGGACTCCCTGCTGGACCCCCTGCTGGACCCCCTGCTGGACCCCCTGCTGGACTCCCTGCCGGACCCCCTGCTGGACCCCCTGCTGGACCCCCTGCTGGACCCCCTGCTGGACCCCCTGCAGTTCGCTAACAGGTCAGTGAGTAACACAGTCAACCTCGCACTGTACGTCCTGCAGCACCTTCACAGCCCAGAGAACTACTTTAGCTCAGTGTTCAGTGACCATCTCACCGGACATCCTCTCCCAGCTGAACGTGACTCCATCTGTCAGTGATCAGGCAGGACCAGCAGGAGAGACTGGGAGAGTCTCCTCCACCACACTGACAATCAGCACCGGTGTCCCCCAGGGATGTGTCCTGTCTCCACTGCTCTTCTCCCGCCACACCTGTGAACACCTGCTGTCCAACTCCTGAGGTTTGACGACACAAGCGTCATCTGATCCAGGACGAGTCTGCATCTCGTCTTGAGCTGGAGAGGCTGGTTGGGTGGTGCAGCAGGAACCTCCTAGAGCTGGACACGATGAAGACTGTGGAGATGACGGTGGACCTCAGGAGACACCATCAACCCTGTGGCAGCCCTGGACTCCTTCAAGTTCCTGGCAACAGCAATCTCCAGGGACCTGAAGTAGGAGATAACACCACCTTCATCCTGAAGAAGACCCAGCAGAGGAGGAACTTCTGCGTCAGCTGAGGAGACACGTCCAAGCATCTGTTGCTTCACTTTCCTCCTCCATCACTGTGTGGTTCTCAGCGGCCTCACAGTGATGGAGGAGACCTGGACTGTGAAGAGATCATTGGTGCCCCCCTGCCCTCCATCCAGGAACTGTACGGTCCAGGACCAGGAAGAGAGCAGGGAACATCCTCCAAGACCCGACCCGGATCCTCAATCTTCTGCCCCCCCTTCAGGCTGGAACTACAGAGCCCTGAGGACAAGACCCTCCACAAGACCCTCCACAAGACCCTCCACAAGACCGTCCACAAGACCCTCCACAAGACCGTCCACAAGAACCCCCACAATAACCTCCACAAGAACCACCACCTTATCTCACTCTTGAACACTTCATTCATTGTGTTTATTATTATTATTATTATTTCTTGTGTTATTTTGTACATTTCTCCCTGATTGAATTCTGCGAATCGATTCGTCGACGACCCCAGATGTATGTAACACGTATGTTTACCAACATGTATGTATGTAACACGTATGTTTACCAACATGTATGTATGTAACACGTATGTTTACCAACATGTATGTATGTAACACGTATGTTTACCAACATGTATGTATGTAACATGTATGTTTACCAACATGTATGTATGTATGTAACACGTATGTTTACCAACATGTATGTATGTAACACGTATGTTTACCAACATGTATGTATGTAACACGTATGTTTACCAACATGTATGTATGTAACATGTATGTTTACCAACATGTATGTATGTATGTAACACGTATGTTTACCAACATGTATGTATGTAACACGTATGTTTACCAACATGTATGTATGTATGTATGTAACACGTATGTTTACCAACATGTATGTATGTATGTAACACGTATGTTTACCAACATGTATGTATGTAACACGTATGTTTACCAACATGTATGTATGTATGTAACACGTATGTTTACCAACATGTATGTATGTATGTAACACTTATGTTTACCAACATGTATGTATGTAACACGTATGTTTACCAACATGTATGTATGTATGTAACACGTATGTTTACCAACATGTATGTATGTAACACGTATGTTTACCAACATGTATGTATGTATGTAACACGTATGTTTACCAACATGTATGTATGTATGTAACACGTATGTTTACCAACATGTATGTATGTAACACGTATGTTTACCAACATGTATGTATGTATGTAACACGTATGTTTACCAACATGTATGTATGTATGTAACACGTATGTTTACCAACATGTATGTATGTAACACGTATGTTTACCAACATGTATGTATGTATGTAACACGTATGTTTACCAACATGTATGTATGTATGTAACACGTATGTTTACCAACATGTATGTATGTAACACGTATGTTTACCAACATGTATGTATGTATGTAACACGTATGTTTACCAACATGTATGTATGTAACACGTGTGTTTACCAACATGTATGTATGTATGTAACATGTGTGTTTACCAACATCTATGTATGTATGTAACACGTATGTTTACCAACATGTATGTATGTATGTAACACGTATGTTTACCAACATGTATGTATGTATGTAACATGTATGTTTACCAACATGTATGTATGTAACACGTGTGTTTACCAACATGTATGTATGTATGTAACACGTATGTTTACCAACATGTATGTATGTAACACGTATGTTTACCAACATGTATGTAACACGTATGTTTACCAACATGTATGTATGTAACAGGTGTGTTTACCAACAAGTATGTATGTATGTATGTAACATGTGTGTTTACCAACATCTATGTATGTATGTAACACGTATGTTTACCAACATGTTTGTATGTATGTAACACGTATGTTTACCAACATGTATGTATGTATGTAACATATGTTTACCAACATGTATGTATGTATGTAACACGTATGTTTACCAACATGTATGTATGTAACACGTATGTTTACCAACATGTATGTATGTATGTAACATGTATGTTTACCAACATGTATGTACGTATGTAACACGTATGTTTACCAACATGTATGTATGTATGTAACACATATGTTTACCAACATGTATGTATGTATGTAACACGTATGTTTACCAACATGTATGTATGTATGTAACACGTATGTTTACCAACATGTATGTATGTATGTAACACGTATGTTTACTAACATGTATGTATGTATGTAACACGTATGTTTACCAACATGTATGTATGTAACACGTATGTTTACCAACATGTATGTATGTATGTAACACGTATGTTTACCAACATGTATGTATGTATGTAACACGTATGTTTACCAACATGTATGTATGTAACATGTATGTTTACCAACATGTATGTATGTATGTAACACGTATGTTTACCAACATGTATGTATGTAACACGTATGTTTACCAACATGTATGTATGTAACACGTATGTTTACCAACATGTATGTATGTAACATGTATGTTTACCAACATGTATGTATGTATGTAACACGTATGTTTACCAACATGTATGTATGTAACACGTATGTTTACCAACATGTATGTATGTATGTATGTAACACGTATGTTTACCAACATGTATGTATGTATGTAACACGTATGTTTACCAACATGTATGTATGTAACACGTATGTTTACCAACATGTATGTATGTATGTAACACGTATGTTTACCAACATGTATGTATGTATGTAACACGTATGTTTACCAACATGTATGTATGTATGTAACACGTATGTTTACCAACATGTATGTATGTAACACGTATGTTTACCAACATGTATGTATGTATGTAACACGTATGTTTACCAACATGTATGTATGTAACACGTATGTTTACCAACATGTATGTATGTATGTAACACGTATGTTTACCAACATGTATGTATGTATGTAACACGTATGTTTACCAACATGTATGTATGTAACACGTATGTTTACCAACATGTATGTATGTATGTAACACGTATGTTTACCAACATGTATGTATGTATGTAACACGTATGTTTACCAACATGTATGTATGTAACACGTATGTTTACCAACATGTATGTATGTATGTAACACGTATGTTTACCAACATGTATGTATGTATGTAACACGTATGTTTACCAACATGTATGTATGTATGTAACACGTATGTTTACCAACATGTATGTATGTAACACGTATGTTTACCAACATGTATGTATGTATGTAACACGTATGTTTACCAACATGTATGTATGTAACACGTGTGTTTACCAACATGTATGTATGTATGTAACATGTGTGTTTACCAACATCTATGTATGTATGTAACACGTATGTTTACCAACATGTATGTATGTATGTAACACGTATGTTTACCAACATGTATGTATGTATGTAACATGTATGTTTACCAACATGTATGTATGTAACACGTGTGTTTACCAACATGTATGTATGTATGTAACACGTATGTTTACCAACATGTATGTATGTAACACGTATGTTTACCAACATGTATGTAACACGTATGTTTACCAACATGTATGTATGTAACACGTGTGTTTACCAACAAGTATGTATGTATGTATGTAACATGTGTGTTTACCAACATCTATGTATGTATGTAACACGTATGTTTACCAACATGTTTGTATGTATGTAACACGTATGTTTACCAACATGTATGTATGTATGTAACATATGTTTACCAACATGTATGTATGTATTTAACACGTATGTTTACCAACATGTATGTATGTAACACGTATGTTTACCAACATGTATGTATGTAACATGTATGTTTACCAACATGTATGTACGTATGTAACACGTATGTTTACCAACATGTATGTATGTAACACATATGTTTACCAACATGTATGTATGTATGTAACACGTATGTTTACCAACATGTATGTATGTATGTAACACGTATGTTTACCAACATGTATGTATGTATGTAACACGTATGTTTACCAACATGTATGTATGTATGTAACACGTATGTTTACCAACATGTATGTATGTAACACGTATGTTTACCAACATGTATGTATGTATGTAACACGTATGTTTACCAACATGTATGTATGTATGTAACACGTATGTTTACCAACATGTATGTATGTAACACGTATGTTTACCAACATGTATGTATGTATGTAACACGTATGTTTACCAACATGTATGTATGTATGTAACACGTATGTTTACCAACATGTATGTATGTAACACGTATGTTTACCAACATGTATGTATGTATGTAACACGTATGTTTACCAACATGTATGTATGTATGTAACACGTATGTTTACCAACATGTATGTATGTATGTAACACGTATGTTTACCAACATGTATGTATGTAACACGTATGTTTACCAACATGTATGTATGTATGTAACACGTATGTTTACCAACATGTATGTATGTAACACGTGTGTTTACCAACATGTATGTATGTATGTAACATGTGTGTTTACCAACATCTATGTATGTATGTAACACGTATGTTTACCAACATGTATGTATGTATGTAACACGTATGTTTACCAACATGTATGTATGTATGTAACATGTATGTTTACCAACATGTATGTATGTAACACGTGTGTTTACCAACATGTATGTATGTATGTAACACGTATGTTTACCAACATGTATGTATGTAACACGTATGTTTACCAACATGTATGTAACACGTATGTTTACCAACATGTATGTATGTAACACGTGTGTTTACCAACAAGTATGTATGTATGTATGTAACATGTGTGTTTACCAACATCTATGTATGTATGTAACACGTATGTTTACCAACATGTTTGTATTTATGTAACACGTATGTTTACCAACATGTATGTATGTATGTAACATATGTTTACCAACATGTATGTATGTATGTAACACGTATGTTTACCAACATGTATGTATGTAACACGTATGTTTACCAACATGTATGTATGTATGTAACATGTATGTTTACCAACATGTATGTACGTATGTAACACGTATGTTTACCAACATGTATGTATGTATGTAACACATATGTTTACCAACATGTATGTATGTATGTAACACGTATGTTTACCAACATGTATGTATGTATGTAACACGTATGTTTACCAACATGTATGTATGTATGTAACACGTATGTTTACCAACATGTATGTATGTATGTAACACGTATGTTTACTAACATGTATGTATGTATGTAACACGTATGTTTACCAACATGTATGTATGTAACACGTATGTTTACCAACATGTATGTATGTATGTATGTATCACGTATGTTTACCAACATGTATGTATGTAACACGTATGTTTACCAACATGTATGTATGTAACATGTATGTTTACCAACATGTATGTATGTATGTAACACGTATGTTTACCAACATGTATGTATGTAACACGTATGTTTACCAACATGTATGTATGTAACACGTATGTTTACCAACATGTATGTATGCATGTAACACGTATGTTTACCAACATGTATGTATGTATGTAACACGTATGTTTACCAACATGTATGTATGTATGTAACACGTATGTTTACCAACATGTATGTATGTATGTAACATGTATGTTTACCAACATGTATGTATGTATGTAACACGTATGTTTACTAACATGTATGTATGTAACACGTATGTTTACCAACATGTATGTATGTATGTAACACGTATGTTTACCAACATGTATGTATGTATGTAACACGTATGTTTACCAACATGTATGTATGTAACACGTATGTTTACCAACATGTATGTATGTAACACGTATGTTTACCAACAAGTATGTATGTATGTAACACGTATGTTTACCAACAAGTATGTATGTATGTAACACGTATGTTTACCAACATGTATGTATGTATGTAACACGTATGTTTACCAACATGTATGTATGTATGTAACATGTATGTTTACCAACATGTATGTATGTATGTAACACGTATGTTTACCAACATGTATGTATGTAACACGTATGTTTACCAACATGTATGTATGTAACACGTATGTTTACCAACATGTATGTATGTAACACGTATGTTTACCAACATGTATGTATGTAACACGTATGTTTACCAACATGTATGTATGTAACACGTATGTTTACAAACATGTATGTATGTATGTAACACGTATGTTTACCAACATGTATGTATGTAACACATATGTTTACCAACATGTATGTATGTAACACGTATGTTTACCAACATGTATGTATGTATGTAACACGTATGTTTACCAACATGTATGTATGTATGTAACACGTATGTTTACCAACATGTATGTATGTATGTATGTAACACGTATGTTTACCAACATGTATGTATGTAACACGTATGTTTACCAACATGTATGTATGTATGTTACACGAATGTTTACCAACATGTATGTATGTATGTAACACGTATGTTAACCAACAAGTATGTATGTATGTAACACATATGTTTACTTACATGTATGTATGTATGTAACACGAATGTTTACCAACATGTATGTATGTATGTAACACGTATGTTTACCAACATGTATGTATGTATGTAATACGTATGTTTACCAACATGTATGTATGTATGTAACACGTATGTTTACCAACATGTATGTATGTAACACGTATGTTTACCAACATGTATGTATGTAACACGTATGTTTACCAACATGTATGTATGTATGTAACACGTATGTTTACCAACATGTATGTCATGTCAACATCCTGGCGAGTAAAGCTGCTACTGATCTTGTTTTATCACATTAAAGATGTTCATGAAACATTATTGTTAACATTCAAAACAAACATGATCTTGACATTGACATGAAAACACAGGATCACATGTTTACAACATGATTCATGAATTGATTTATTTTCTATATTTTTACACGCGTGAGACTTCCGCCACCTGGTGGCCAAAAGTAGTAAAATCAGTCGTAGAATCTGACAAAGATGTTTATTATTGAAAAACAGAATTCATTCAAAGTTAGGGGATTCTTGAGCTGTAAGGTCAAAGGTCAGCCCATGGAGACAGCCAGCAGAGTGGGGGCGCCGCTGTTGTAGTTCATCTTCCTGCAGTGATCCATCCTGATGCTCTTCATCTCCTGCAGGACAACACAAGGTCAGGTGTGACAACAGGAAGTGCTGTTATTGTGACGCACCTCCGTGAGCCGCGGCCTCTGGATGCAGTGCACGTAGGGTCTCGGGCTGCTCTCCATCTGGTCCGAGCCCACCTTGTAGCAGACGGCACAGTCCATGAGCGGCTGAAGAACAACAAGAAGTTACTTCCCTGGACTCGACACAAACGTCTCACGGTCTCACTCTGTCGTTCCTGAAGGGACACAGTTGAGGGTCCGACGCCGTCGTTCCTCGAGGACATCTGGTGGGCTTCAGGTGGAAGTGGTGGAAGTAGTAGGTCAACCCGAATCCAGACTGTGGACCGAACACATGGACCTCTGGTCATAATGTTTAGGCTCCAAACAACCGTCCACAGACGATCTGGAAGAACTTGAGTTTTCACCCTTAACTCTAGAACCCTTACCTTGACCTTTGACCTCACCCTGAACCTTCAGCCAGACCCTTGACCTCTCCCTGAACCTTAACCTTCAACCTGACCCTTGACCTCTCCCTGAACCTTAACCTCACCCTTAACCTTCACCTCACCCAGTCCCGGAGTGAGTCACACCCTCAGGTGCAGCAGGAAACACATCAAGGGAGTTCAAGGTCAGGAATTCCCCAGAATTGAGGTGTGAAACCCTGGAAAGTCTGAATCAAATACCAACAAAGTGACACCAGAAGAAACTCCTGGAGGAGTACCCAGAGAGGCCTGAGTCTTCAAAAGTCGAGGGACGGAGGGAGACCACCTGAAGAATCTTCTCACCCCCAAAGAACTCTCAGAAGAACCCCACACCCCACGACCCGGCAAGAACCTCTCACAAACCTTTCAAGAACCTCTCGAGAACCTCTCAAGACCCTCTTAAGAACCTCTCAAGAACCTCTCACAAACCTCCCAAGAACCTCTCAAGACCCTCTCAAGACCCTCTTAAGAACCTCTCAAGAACCTCTCACAAACCTCTCAAGAACCTCTCAAGACCCTCTCAAGAACCTCTTAAGAACCTCTCAAGACCCTTTAAGAACCTCTCACAAACCTCTCAAGAACCTCTCAAGACCCTCTCAAGAACCTCTTAAGAACCTCTCAAGACCCTCTTAAGAACCTCTCACAAACCTCTCAAGAACCTCTTAAGACCCTCTCAAGACCCTCTTAAGAACCTCTCAAGACCCTCTTAGGAAGCTCTCACAAACCTCTCAAGACCCTCTCAAGAACCTCTTAAGAACCTCTCAAGACCCTCTTAAGAACCTCTCACAAACCTCTCAAGAACCTCTCAAGACCCTCTCAAGAACCTCTTAAGAACCTCTCAAGACCCTCTTAGGAACCTCTCACAAACCTCTCAAGAACCTCTTAAGACCCTCTCAAGACCCTCTTAAGAACCTCTCAAGACCCTCTTACAAACCTCTCAAGAACCTCTTAAGAACCTCTCAAGAACCTCTTAAGAACTTCTCACAAACCTCTCAAGAACCTCTCAAGAACCTCTTAAGAACTTCTCAAGACCCTCTCAAGACCCTCTCAAGACCCTCTCAAGACCCTCTCAAGACCCTCTCAAGACCCTCTCAAGACCCTCTCAAGACCCTCTCAAGACCCTTAAAATCTTTGCTGAAAGTTGAATATATTCACCGCGATGTCGGACTTCTTCAGGGACCTCAGGAAGCGAAAGTGGTGCATCATTCCCTCCAGAGAGTGAAGCTTCTCCAGGGCCAGGTCCACCCCCAGCTTGTAGTCCTCAGGGAGACCCTCGTAGGCGTCCTGGCCCAGAGCGGCGCCAGCACAGAGCAGCAGCAGGAGGACGGCGGACATGTTTCTCGGAGCTTCTCAGGCACAAACAACAGCTTCGACTGTCGACCGTCACAGTTCCAGGAAAGACACGCCCCCTGCAGCCCGCCCCCCCCGGACCCCCGGGGCCTGCAGGTGCAACAAGTCTGAACAAAACACTCGAGGAGTTTTGCAACATTTACCAGAAACTTCTGCCTCAGTTCACAGTGAGTCACTGGGAGAGAAGCCAAGAGCAGCAAAACAAGCGTCGGGTCGAGGAGGTCAGTGGAGGAGGAGGGAGGGTGAGGGGTCTGGAGGGTCTGGAGGGTCTGGAGGAGGGTGAGGGTCTGGAGGGTCTGGAGGGTCTGGAGGAGGGTGAGGGTCTGGAGGGTCTGGAGGAGGGTGAGGGGTCTGGAGGGTCTGAAGGGGGTGAGGGGTCTGGAGGGTCTGGAGGAGGGTGAGGGGTCTGGAGGGTCTGGAGGGTCTGGAGGAGGGTGAGGGGTCTGGAGGGTCTGAAGGGGGTGAGGGGTCTGGAGGGTCTGGAGGGGGGTGAGGGGTCTGGAGGGTCTGGAGGAGGGTGAGGGGTCTGGAGGGTCTGGAGGGTCTGGAGGAGGGTGAGGGGTCTGGAGGGTCTGGAGGGTCTGGAGGAGGGTGAGGGGTCTGGAGGGTCTGAAGGGGGTGAGGGGTCTGGAGGGTCTGGGGGAGGGTGAGGGGTCTGGAGGGTCCGAAGGGGGTGAGGGGTCTGGAGGGTCTGGAGGAGGGTGAGGGGTCTGGAGGATCTGGAGGAGTGTGAGGGGTCTGGAGGGTCTGGAGGGGGGTGAGGGGTCTGGAGGGTCTGGAGGAGGGTGAGGGGTCTGGAGGGTCTGGAGGAGGGTGAGGGGTCTGGAGGGTCTGGAGGAGGGTGAGGGGTCTGGAGGGTCTGAAGGGGGTGAGGGGTCTGGAGGGTCTGAAGGGGGTGAGGAGTCTGGAGGGTCTGGAGGAGGGTGAGGGGTCTGGAGGGTCTGAAGGGGGTGAGGGGTCTGGAGGGTCTGGAGGAGGGTGAGGGGTCTGGAGGGTCTGGAGGAGGGTGAGGGGTCTGGAGGATCTGGAGGAGGGTGAGGGGTCTGGAGGGTCTGGAGGAGGGTGAGGGGTCTGGAGGATCTGGAGGGGGTGAGGGGTCTGGAGGGTCTGGAGGAGGGTGAGGGGTCTGGAGGATCTGGAGGAGTGTGAGGGGTCTGGAGGGTCTGGAGGAGGGTGAGGGGTCTGGAGGGTCTGGAGGAGGGTGAGGGGTCTGGAGGATCTGGAGGAGTGTGAGGGGTCTGGAGGGTCTGGAGGAGGGTGAGGGGTCTGGAGGGTCTGGAGGAGGGTGAGGGGTCTGGAGGGTCTGGAGGAGGGTGAGGGGTCTGGAGGATCTGGAGGAGGGTGAGGGGTCTGGAGGATCTGGAGGAGTGTGAGGGGTCTGGAGGGTCTGGAGGAGGGTGAGGGGTCTGGAGGGTCTGAAGGGGGTGAGGGGTCTGGAGGGTCTGGAGGAGGGTAAGGGGTCTGGAGGGTCTGACCTCTGAGCTACAGCACTGAGGTGTCCTGGGTCTGACCCCTGGCCTCCTCCCAGCTCAACATACCTGAGTCTCTCTTGATGACAGAGCTCAAACCTGACCTCAAAACCTGACCTTACGACCTTCAAGACCTGACCTCACTACCCGGACCTCACAACCTATCCTTACGACCTTCACGACCTGACCTCACGACCTTCACAACCTGACCTCATAACCTGATGACCTGACCTCACAACCTAACCTCAAGACCTGACCTCACGACCTGACCTGACCTCACCACCTGACCTGACCTCACGAAGTGACCTCACGACTTGACCTCACCACCTGATCTCGTGACCTAGCTTCAAGACCTGACCTCACGACCTGACCTTACAACCAGACCTCAAGACCTGACCTCAAGCCCTGACCTTACGATCTGATCTCACGACCTGACCTCATGACCTGACCTCAAAACTTGACCTTACGACCCGACCTTGTGACCTGATCTCACGACCTGACCTCACGACCTGACCTCAAGACCTGACCTGACGATCTGACCCGACCTCACGACCTGACCTCAAGACCTGACCTCAAGCCCTGACCTTACGATCTGATCTCACGACCTGACCTCACGACCTGACCTCACGACCTGACCTCACGACCTGACCTCACGACCTGACCTCACGACCTGATCTCACGACCTGACTTTGTGACCTGACCTCACGACTTGATCTCATGACCTGATCTCACGACCTGACCTCACGACCTCGGCTCAGAAGAAGTAAACGTTCTCATTTTGTTCCAAAAAAACAGATGCAAGTCAAGAAACAAGATGAATTAATTTTATTTGTTTCTTCTGCTTCATAATAAAAACATGTTTTTATATTTATTATCTTGAATGTTTCAACAGAAGCAGGAAGTGACACAAACTGAACGTGTCGTTGCTGGTTCAGCTCTCGGAGGTCGAGGCCAGAAGGGTCGGAGCTCCACTGCTGTAGCCCAGCGTGTTGCAGTGCTGGACTCTGGTCTTCTTCATCTCCTGAGGACACAAGGTCAGAAGGTCAGAAGGTCAGAAGGTCAGAAGGTCAGAAGGTCAGAAGATCAGATGATCAGAAGGTCAGAAGATCAGAAGATCAGAAGTCTGAAGGTCAGAAGATCAGAAGTCTGAAGGTCAGAAGATCAGAAGATCAGAAGATCAGAAGGTCAGAAGATCAGAAGTCTGAAGATCAGAAGATCAGAAGATCAGAAGATCAGAAGACTGAAGGTCAGAAGATCAGAAGATCAGAAGTCTGAAGGTCAGAAGATCAGAAGATTAGAAGTCTGAAGGTCAGAAGCGCAGAGGTCAGAAGTCACAAGATCAGAAGTCTGAAGGTCAGAAGATCAGAAGATCAGAAGATCAGAAGATCAGAAGTCTGAAGGTCAGAAGATCAGAAGTCTGAAGGTCAGAAGATCAGAAGATCAGAAGATCAGAAGATCAGAAGATCAGAAGATCAGAAGGTCAGAAGATCAGAAGTCTGAAGGTCAGAAGATCAGAAGATCAGAAGATCAGAAGATCAGAAGTCTGAAGGTCAGAAGATCAGAAGATCAGAAGATCAGAAGTCTGAAGGTCAGAAGATCAGAAGTCTGAAGGTAAGAAGATCAGAAGATCAGAAGATCAGAAGATCAGAAGATCAGAAGATCAGAAGATCAGAAGATCAGAAGATCAGAAGATCAGAAGATCAGAAGATCAGAAGATCAGAAGATCAGAAGGTCAGAAGTATGAAGGTCAGAAGATCAGAAGTCTGAAGGTCAGAAGATCAGAAAGACCAGAAAGACGAAATGTCAGAAGATCAAAAGGTCAAAAAGTCAGAAGGTCACAGGGTCAGAAGGTCAGAAGGTCAGAGATGACGACACTGACCTCAGTGAGCGACGGCCGGTGGATGCAGTGAAGGTACGGTTTAGGCTCTGCTTCGATTCTCCCGCTGAGCAGCTTGTAGCAAACGCTGCAGTCGATCAGTGGCTGTGAACACGACACTCTGACGCAGGAGTCTCACGGACACGTAGAATAAATAAATAAACTCAACACAACATGGACATGATCAGTTCAGTGTGAAGGTGATTTGAAACATATTGAGTTGAACCGAGAGACTCAAGAGACTCAAGAGACTCAAGAGACTCAAGAGACTCAAGAGACTCAAAGAGACTCGAGAGACTCGAGAGACTCAAAGAGACTCAAGAGACTCAAGAGACTCAAGAGACTCGAGAGACTCAAGAGACTCAAGAGACTCAAAGAGACTCAAGAGACTCAAGAGACTCAAGAGACTCAAGAGACTCAAAGAGACTCAAGAGACTCAAGAGACTCAAGAGACTCGAGAGACTCAAAGAGACTCAAGAGACTCAAAGAGACTCAAGAGACTCAAGAGACTCAAGAGACTCAAAGAGACTCAAGAGACTCAAGAGACTCAAGAGACTCAAGAGACTCAAGAGACTCAAAGAGACTCAAGAGACTCAAGAGACTCAAGAGACTCGAGAGACTCAAAGAGACTCAAAGAGACTCAAGAGACTCAAGAGACTCAAGAGACTCAAGAGACTCGAGAGACTCAAGAGACTCAAGAGACTCAAAGAGACTCAAGAGACTCAAGAGACTCAAGAGACTCAAGAGACTCAAGAGACTCAAAGAGACTCGAGAGACTCAAAGAGACTCAAGAGACTCGAGAGACTCAAGAGACTCAAAGAGACTCAAGAGACTCAAGAGACTCAAAGAGACTCAAGAGACTCAAGAGACTCAAGAGACTCAAGAGACTCAAAGAGACTCAAGAGACTCAAGAGACTCAAGAGACTCAAGAGACTCAAAGAGACTCGAGAGACTCGAGAGACTCAAAGAGACTCGAGAGACTCAAGAGACTCAAGAGACTCAAAGAGACTCAAGAGACTCAAGAGACTCAAGAGACTCAAGAGACTCGAGAGACTCAAGAGACTCAAGAGACTCGAGAGACTCAAGAGACTCAAGAGACTCGAGAGACTCGAGAGACTCGAGAGACTCAAGAGACTCAAGAGACTCAAGAGACTCAAGAGACTCAAAGAGACTCAAGAGACTCAAGAGACTCAAAGAGACTCAAGACACTCAAAGAGACTCAAAGAGACTCAAAGAGACTCAAGAGACTCAAGAGACTCAAAGAGACTCAAGAGACTCAAGAGACTCAAAGAGACTCAAGAGACTCAAGACACTCAAAGAGACTCAAGAGACTCAAGAGACTCAAAGAGACTCAAGAGACTCAAGACACTCAAAGAGACTCAAGAGACTCAAAGAGACTCAAGAGACTCAAGACACTCAAAGAGACTCAAAGAGACTCAAAGAGACTCAAGAGACTCAAGAGACTCAAAGAGACTCAAGAGACTCAAGAGACTCAAAGAGACTCAAGAGACTCAAGACACTCAAAGAGACTCAAGAGACTCAAGAGACTCAAAGAGACTCAAGAGACTCAAGAGACTCAAAGAGACTCGAGAGACTCGAGAGACTCAAGAGACTCAAAGAGACTCAAGAGACTCAAGAGACTCAAGAGACTCAAGAGACTCAAAGAGACTCAAGAGACTCAAGAGACTCAAAGAGACTCAAAGAGACTCAAGAGACTCAAGAGACTCAAGAGACTCAAAGAGACTCGAGAGACTCGAGAGACTCGAGAGACTCGAGAGACTCGAGAGACTCAAGAGACTCAAAGAGACTCAAAGAGACTCAAAGAGACTCAAGAGACTCAAGAGACTCAAGAGACTCAAAGAGACTCAAGAGACTCAAGAGACTCAAAGAGACTCAAGAGACTCAAGAGACTCAAGAGACTCAAAGAGACTCAAGAGACTCAAGAGACTCAAGAGACTCAAGAGACTCAAAGAGACTCGAGAGACTCGAGAGACTCAAAGAGACTCGAGAGACTCGAGAGACTCAAGAGACTCAAAGAGACTCAAGAGACTCAAGAGACTCAAGAGACTCGAGAGACTCGAGAGACTCGAGAGACTCGAGAGACTCGAGAGACTCGAGAGACTCAAGAGACTCAAGAGACTCAAGAGACTCAAGAGACTCAAAGAGACTCAAGAGACTCAAGAGACTCAAAGAGACTCAAGACACTCAAAGAGACTCAAAGAGACTCAAAGAGACTCAAGAGACTCAAGAGACTCAAGAGACTCAAGAGACTCAAGAGACTCAAAGAGACTCAAGAGACTCAAGAGACTCAAAGAGACTCAAGAGACTCAAGACACTCAAAGAGACTCAAGAGACTCAAAGAGACTCAAGAGACTCAAGACATTCAAAGAGACTCAAAGAGACTCAAAGAGACTCAAGAGACTCAAGAGACTCAAAGAGACTCAAGAGACTCAAGAGACTCAAAGAGACTCAAGAGACTCAAGACACTCAAAGAGACTCAAGAGACTCAAGAGACTCAAAGAGACTCAAGAGACTCAAGAGACTCAAAGAGACTCAAGAGACTCAAAGAGACTCGAGAGACTCGAGAGACTCAAGAGACTCAAGAGACTCAAGAGACTCAAGAGACTCAAGAGACTCAAAGAGACTCAAGAGACTCAAAGAGACTCAAGAGACTCAAGAGACTCAAAGAGACTCAAAGAGACTCAAAGAGACTCAAGAGACTCAAGAGACTCAAGAGACTCAAAGAGACTCAAGAGACTCGAGAGACTCGAGAGACTCGAGAGACTCGAGGGACTCAAGAGACTCAAAGAGACTCAAGAGACTCAAAGAGACTCAAGAGACTCAAGAGACTCAAAGAGACTCAAGAGACTCAAGAGACTCGAGAGACTCGAGAGACTCGAGAGACTCGAGAGACTCGAGAGACTCAAGAGACTCAAAGAGACTCAAAGAGACTCAAAGAGACTCAAGAGACTCAAGAGACTCAAGAGACTCAAGAGACTCAAAGAGACTCAAAGAGACTCAAAGAGACTCAAGAGACTCAAAGAGACTCAAGAGACTCAAGAGACTCAAAGAGACTCAAAGAGACTCAAAGAGACTCAAAGAGACTCAAAGAGACTCAAGAGACTCAAAGAGACTCAAAGAGACTCAAGAGACTCAAAGAGACTCAAGAGACTCGAGAGACTCGAGAGACTCGAGAGACTCAAAGAGACTCAAGAGACTCAAAGAGACTCAAGAGACTCAAGAGACTCAATGAGTCTCTCAAGAGACTCAAAGAGACTCAAAGAGACTCAAAGAGACTCAAGAGACTCAAGAGACTCAAGAGACTCAAAGAGACTCAAAGAGACTCAAGAGACTCAAGAGACTCAAGAGACTCAAGAGACTCGAGAGACTCGAGAGACTCGAGAGACTCGAGAGACTCGAGAGACTCAAAGAGACTCAAAGAGACTCAAGAGACTCAAAGAGACTCAAAGAGACTCAAAGAGACTCAAGAGACTCAAAGAGACTCAAAGAGACTCAAGAGACTCAAAGAGACTCAAGAGACTCAAGACACTCAAAGAGACTCAAAGAGACTCAAGAGACTCAAGAGACTCAAGAGACTCAAAGAGACTCAAAGAGACTCAAGAGACTCAAGAGACTCAAAGAGACTCAAGAGACTCAAGAGACTCAAGAGACTCAAGAGAGTCAAAGAGACTCGAGAGACTCGAGAGACTCAAAGAGACTCAAAGAGACTCAAAGAGACTCAAGAGACTCAAGAGACTCAAAGAGACTCAAAGAGACTCAAGAGACTCAAGAGACTCAAGAGACTCAAAGAGACTCAAAGAGACTCAAGAGACTCAAGAGACTCAAGAGACTCAAGAGACTCAAAGAGACTCAAGAGACTCAAGAGACTCAAGAGACTCAAGAGACTCAAAGAGACTCGAGAGACTCGAGAGACTCGAGAGACTCAAGAGACTCAAAGAGACTCAAAGAGACTCAAAGAGACTCAAGAGACTCAAAGAGACTCAAGAGACTCAAGACACTCAAGACACTCAAAGAGACTCAAGAGACTCAAGAAACTCAAAGAGACTAAAGAGACTCAAGAGACTCAAAGAGACTCGAGAGACTCGAGAGACTCAAGAGACTCAAGAGACTCAAAGAGACTCAAGAGACTCAAGAGACTCAAGAGACTCAAAGAGACTCAAGAGACTCAAGAGACTCAAGAGACTCAAAGAGACTCAAGAGACTCAAGAGACTCAAGAGACTCAAAGAGACTCAAAGAGACTCAAAGAGACTCAAGAGACTCAAGAGACTCAAGAGACTCAAAGAGACTCGAGAGACTCGAGAGACTCGAGAGACTCGAGAGACTCGAGAGACTCGAGAGACTCGAGAGACTCAAGAGACTCAAAGAGACTCAAAGAGACTCAAAGAGACTCAAGAGACTCAAAGAGACTCAAGAGACTCAAGACACTCAAAGAGACTCAAAGAGACTCAAGAGACTCAAGAGACTCAAAGAGACTCAAAGAGACTCAAAGAGACTCAAGAGACTCAAGAGACTCAAAGAGACTCAAGAGACTCAAGAGACTCAAGAGACTGAAGAGACTGAAGAGACTCAAGAGACTCAAAGAGACTCAAGAGACTGAAGAGACTGAAGAGACTCAAGAGACTCAAGAGACTCAAGAGACTCAAGAGACTCAAGAGACTCAAGAGACTCAAAGAGACTCAAGAGACTCAAGAGACTGAAGAGACTCAAGAGACTCAAGAGACTCAAAGAGACTCAAAGAGACTCAAGAGACTGAAGAGACTCAAGAGACTCAAGAGACTCAAGAGACTCAAGAGACTCAAGAGACTCAAAGAGACTCAAAGAGACTCAAGAGACTGAAGAGACTGAAGAGACTCAAGAGACTCAAGAGACTCAAGAGACTCAAAGAGACTCAAAGAGACTCAAGAGACTCAAAGAGACTCAAGAGACTCAAGAGACTCAAGAGACTCAAAGAGACTCAAGAGACTCAAGAGACTCAAGAGACTCAAAGAGACTCAAAGAGACTCAAAGAGACTCAAGAGACTCAAGAGACTCAAGAGACTCAAAGAGACTCGAGAGACTCGAGAGACTCGAGAGACTCGAGAGACTCGAGAGACTCAAAGAGACTCAAAGAGACTGAAAGAGACTCAAGAGACTCAAGAGACTCAAAGAGACTCAAAGAGA
>NC_141821.1:442500-450000 GCF_982586985.1 Callionymus lyra | reverse complement strand
GGGTTAGGGTTAGGTTAGGGTTAGGGTTAGGGTTAGGGTTAGCCCTAAAGGGTTAGGTGAACAGCGTGACTCAAGCTCTTCAGAGAACTTTGCAAAAATGAAAACATGAAACCAAAAGAACGTTCCTCAGAATGTCCACAAGGTGGCGACAGTTCAAATGAGCATTAAGAAAAAACATGTGGCAAAGGAAACTTTTTTAAAAAGAAACTTTATTCAACAAAGTTTGTAGAAAAATCATTTTGTTCGAGTCGACATTAAAGTGACACTTGAACATAAAACATTCTTGATCTGGTTTCATGTGCCGAGATAAATAAAGTTAAATTAATCACGGACTCAACACACGAACATTGAAAACTTCGATGAGACGCTGACAGGACGACGGAGCTAAGTGGGCGGAGCTTCCACAACTGGTAACACACACAGTTTCCAGTGATGACAAACACAAGTGACGACACTTTAGGGAAACGTTGATAAACAAAGAGACGTAAAGATGTTGAAAAATAAACTTTTACGAATGAAATGAACGAAGACGATGTTTGAACTAAAACTGTGTGTCTTCAAACACCAGGTTCAAAGGTCATGTCACGATGACGTAACAAGTCGGTCGCCCTGAAGTGTCGCCCACGGCGTGCAGCCCTGGCTAGCTGGTCAGTGGAGGTTAAGTCGTCTTGTGGGTCTCGATGCACAGAACGATGTGTTCGTTGGAGCAGCTGCGAGTCTCTTGACCCAGGAGGTCAGAGGTCAAGCTGGACGACTGACCCACGAGCGACACGTGATCCGCTCGCCACGACTCGCACTGTCGGTCCAATACTCGGCGCCCCCTGCTGGAGGAGCCGTGCCAGACCCTCTTGTGAGGCCTGCAGGAACAGAGAAGGTGACGTACAACCACCATGCTAGTGCTAACAGCTGTTAGATGCTAACGTAGCATGTTCTGTTGTCATAAACAGTTTAAATAACGCTAACCTAGCATGTTTTGTTGTCATAAACAGTTTAAATAACGCTAACCTAGCATGTTCTGTTGTCATAAACAGTTTAAATAACGCTAACCTAGCATGTTTTGTTGTCATAAACAGTTTAAATAACGCTAACCTAGCATGTTCTGTTGTCATAAACAGTTTAAATAACGCTAACCTAGCATGTTCTGTTGTCATAAACAGTTTAAATAACGCTAACCTAGCATGTTTTGTTGTCATAAACAGTTTAAATAACGCTAACCTAGCATGTTCTGTTGTCATAAACAGTTTAAATAACGCTAACCTAGCATGTTTTGTTGTCATAAACAGTTTAAATAACGCTAACCTAGCATGTTCTGTTGTCATAAACAGTTTAAATAACGCTAACCTAGCATGTTCTGTTGTCATAAACAGTTTAAATAACGCTAACCTAGCATGTTTTGTTGTCATAAACAGTTTAAATAACGCTAACCTAGCATGTTCTGTTGTCATAAACAGTTTAAATAACGCTAACCTAGCATGTTTTGTTGTCATAAACAGTTTAAATAACGCTAACCTAGCATGTTCTGTTGTCATAAACAGTTTAAATAACGCTAACCTAGCATGTTCTGTTGTCATAAACAGTTTAAATAACGCTAACCTAGCATGTTCTGTTGTCATAAACAGTTTAAATAACGCTAACCTAGCATGTTCTGTTGTCATAAACAGTTTAAATAACGCTAACCTAGCATGTTTTGTTGTCATAAACTGTTTAAATAACGCTAACCTAGCATGTTCTGTTGTCATAAACAGTTTAAATAACGCTAACCTAGCATGTTTTGTTGTCATAAACAGTTTAAATAACGCTAACCTAGCATGTTCTGTTGTCATAAACAGTTTAAATAACGCTAACCTAGCATGTTTTGTTGTCATAAACAGTTTAAATAACGCTAACCTAGCATGTTCTGTTGTCATAAACAGTTTAAATAACGCTAACCTAGCATGTTCTGTTGTCATAAACAGTTTAAATAACGCTAACCTAGCATGTTTTGTTGTCATAAACAGTTTAAATAACGCTAACCTAGCATGTTCTGTTGTCATAAACAGTTTAAATAACGCTAACCTAGCATGTTTTGTTGTCATAAACAGTTTAAATAACGCTAACCTAGCATGTTCTGTTGTCATAAACAGTTTAAATAACGCTAACCTAGCATGTTTTGTTGTCATAAACAGTTTAAATAACGCTAACCTAGCATGTTCTGTTGTCATAAACAGTTTAAATAACGCTAACCTAGCATGTTCTGTTGTCATAAACAGTTTAAATAACGCTAACCTAGCATGTTCTGTTGTCATAAACAGTTTAAATAACGCTAACCTAGCATGTTCTGTTGTCATAAACAGTTTAAATAACGCTAACCTAGCATGTTTTGTTGTCATAAACTGTTTAAATAACGCTAACCTAGCATGTTCTGTTGTCATAAACAGTTTAAATAACGCTAACCTAGCATGTTTTGTTGTCATAAACAGTTTAAATAACGCTAACCTAGCATGTTCTGTTGTCATAAACAGTTTAAATAACGCTAACCTAGCATGTTTTGTTGTCATAAACAGTTTAAATAACGCTAACCTAGCATGTTCTGTTGTCATAAACAGTTTAAATAACGCTAACCTAGCATGTTCTGTTGTCATAAACAGTTTAAATAACGCTAACCTAGCATGTTTTGTTGTCATAAACAGTTTAAATAACGCTAACCTAGCATGTTCTGTTGTCATAAACAGTTTAAATAACGCTAACCTAGCATGTTTTGTTGTCATAAACAGTTTAAATAACGCTAACCTAGCATGTTCTGTTGTCATAAACAGTTTAAATAACGCTAACCTAGCATGTTTTGTTGTCATAAACAGTTTAAATAACGCTAACCTAGCATGTTCTGTTGTCATAAACAGTTTAAATAACGCTAACCTAGCATGTTTTGTTGTCATAAACAGTTTAAATAACGCTAACCTAGCATGTTCTGTTGTCATAAACAGTTTAAATAACGCTAACCTAGCATGTTCTGTTGTCATAAACAGTTTAAATAACGCTAACCTAGCATGTTTTGTTGTCATTATCAGTTCAGCTAAAGCTAACCTAGCATGTTTTATTGTGGTTGAGGCTAATTCTCACCAGAAAGGATCTGCCAACACGTCCCGTCCATCGAAGGAGTAAATGGGAATCCGCTCGTTGAGCGTCGCGCCGTCTCCTCTGAAGACAGACCTCCAGTTCCTGAACATCACGTCGCCCTGGAGGTCACAGTTCAAAGTTCAAGTCAGACTCGTGGGACATCACGGGCGAGACCAGAGCGTGTTTACCCGGAGGTTGGTGACGGGAAGAGTTTCCCTGAAGCCGGGGTAGACCACGTTGACCAGGTCCTGCACGTTGGACGACATGAACGCGCGGTAGTTCGGAGTCAGACCCATCGCCTTGGCCTGCTCGTAGCACAGCTGGTCTGCTGAGTCCTGACCCCCCATGTCCCCGGAGTGAGGCTGGTTCAGGGCCACGAGGTTCAGCTGGAGAGCCAGGGGAAGACAATGATGCTTATTTGCTAGCATTGGCTAACACTAGCTGTGACGATACGAAATGTTGTCTCAGGAGGACTCACTCGGTCGCTGACTGAAGGAACCCTTTCCAGCGTCTCCCCTCTGGTCTGATAGGCCACCTGAGGCTGGAAACAGACAGGTGTCAGTCAAAGGTGACAAATGCTGATGGGGGCTGAGGTTCACCTGGTCTTGAGGGACCATGTTGTTGGAGACGTGGATCAGACGGCCCAGCTGAACCTCCTTCCACCCCTGCGGCACCTTCAGGAAGAGACTCCCCGCGACGTAGGCCAGCGTCCCTTCAGGGTCCTGCGCCATTTGTGACATCATGCTCTCTCTCGACCGGAAGGTCTTCGTCTGCGGAGACCAACGTTCAGACCTGGACTCTTGCATCACACACGCTCCAGGACTCACCGACGCAGAAGTTCCAGGAGGTCCAGCAGGTCCAGCAGGTCCAGGAGGTCCAGCAATGGTTACTTCTGGAACTGAAGCTTCAACGTCAGACACTGATCGACATGTTTGTTCAGTTAGCACCGGTTCAGTAACACATTAGTTTGATGCTAACACAGTAGTTTGATGCTAACACAGTAGTTTGAAGCTAACACAGTAGTTTGAAGCTAACACAGTAGTTTGATGCTAACACAGTAGTATGATGCTAACACAGTAGTATGATGCTAACACAGTAGTTTGAGGCTAACACAGTAGTATGATGCTAACACAGTAGTTTGATGCTAACACAGTAGTATGATGCTAACACAGTAGTTTGATGCTAACACAGTAGTTTGATGCTAACACAGTAGTTTGAAGCTAACACAGTAGTTTGATGCTAACACAGTAGTTTGATGCTAACACAGTAGTTTGATGCTAACACAGTAGTTTGATGCTAACACAGTAGTTTGAGGCTAACACAGTAGTATGATGCTAACACAGTAGTTTGATGCTAACACAGTAGTATGATGCTAACACAGTAGTTTGATGCTAACACAGTAGTTTGATGCTAACACAGTAGTTTGAAGCTAACACAGTAGTTTGATGCTAACACAGTAGTATGATGCTAACACAGTAGTTTGATGCTAACACAGTAGTATGATGCTAACACAGTAGTTTGAGGCTAACACAGTAGTATGATGCTAACACAGTAGTTTGGTGCTAACACAGTATTTTGATGCTAAAACAGTAGTAAGATGCTAACACAGTTGTTTGATGCTAACACAGTAGTTTGATGCTAACACAGTAGTTTGATGCTAACACAGTAGTTTGTTGCTAACACAGTAGTATGATGCTAACACAGTAGTTTGATGCTAACACAACAGTTTGATGCCAACACAGCAGTTTGATGCTAACACAGTAGCTTGATGCTAACAAAGTAGTTTGATGCTAACACAGTAGTTTGTTGCTAACACAGTAGTATGATGCTAACACAGTAGTTTGATGCTAACACAGCAGTTTGATGCTAACACAGCAGTTTGTTGCTAACATAGTTGTTTGATGCTAACACAGTAGCTTGATGCTAACACAGTAGTTTGATGCTAACACAGTAGTTTGTTGCTAACACAGTAGTATGATGCTAACACAGTAGTTTGATGCTAACACAGTAGTTTGATGCTAACACAGCAGTTTGTTGCTAACACAGTTGTTTGATGCTAACACAGTAGCTTGAAGCTAACACAGTAGTTTGATGCTAACACAGTAGTTTGTTGCTAACACAGTAGTATGATGCTAACACAGTAGTTTGATGCTAACACAGCAATTTGATGCTAACACAGCAGTTTGTTGCTAACACAGTTGTTTGATGCTAACACATTATTTGATGCTAACACAGTAGTTTGATGCTAACACAGCAGTTTGATGCTAACACAGCAGTTTGATGCTAACACAGAATGCTAACGAAACGGCTGTTCAGAGCTAATGCTAACAAAACTGCCAGTTTGATGCTAACAACATCAAAGCAAGACTTTCAGAGTCATTTAAAATAATGAGGTCATTAAATCTACACTTCGACATCAGGGGATCACGTACCTCCGTATCTAGAAGAAGTCTTGGGGGTTCCTGGAGGACCTGGAGGCCCAGGAGGTCCAACTGCACCTGGTTTACCAACACCTGGAGCCCCTGGAGTGCCCGGGGCCCCTGCTGGTCCTGGAGGGCCGACGACTGGCTCTCCTTTAGGCCCCTGAAAGAACCCTCTTGAATATAGTCCTGGATCACGTCAAGACCTTGAGAGTCACTCACCACAAGTCCAGCACGGCCGGGAAGACCTGGCAACCCAGGGTCACCGTTTTCACCTTTCAAGCCTTGTTCTCCTCGTCCCGCCTGAACAACACGCGACACGTTAACATCATGACGACACGTTAACATCATGACGACACGTTAGCATCATGACGACACGTTAGCATCATGACGACACGTTAGCATCATGACGACACGTTAGCATCATGACGACACGTTAACATCATGACGACACGTTAGCATCATGACGACACGTTAGCATCATGACGACACGTTAGTATCATGACGACACGTTAGCATCATGACGACACGTTAGCATCATGACGACACGTTAGCATCATGACGACACGTTAGCATCATGACGACACGTTAGCATCATGACGACACGTTAACATCATGACGACACGCTAACATCATGACGACATGTTAGCATCATGACGACACGTTAACATCATGACGACACGTTAGCATCATGATGACACGTTAACATCATGACGACATGTTAGCATCATGACGACACGTTAACATCATGACGACACGTTAGCATCATGACGACACGTTAGCATCATGACGACACGTTAACATCATGACGACACGTTAACATCATGACGACACGTTAACATCATGACGACACGTTAGCATCATGACGACACGTTAACATCATGATGACACGTTAACATCATGATGACACGTTAGCATCATGACGACACGTTAGCATCATGACGACACGTTAACATCATGATGACACGTTAACATCATGACGACACGTTAACATCATGACGACACGTTAACATCATGACGACACGTTAGCATCATGACGACACGTTAGCATCATGACGACACGTTAACATCATGACGACACGTTAACATCATGACGACACGTTAACATCATGACGACACGTTAACATCATGACGACACGTTAACATCATGATGACACGTTAACATCATGACGACACGTTAACATCATGACGACACGTTAGCATCATGACGACACGTTAACATCATGACGACACGTTAGCATCATGACGACACGTTAGCATCATGACGACACGTTAACATCATGATGACACGTTAACATCATGACGACACGTTAACATCATGACGACACGTTAGCATCATGACGACACGTTAGCATCATGACGACACGTTAGTATCATGACGACACGTTAGCATCATGACGACACGTTAGCATCATGACGACACGTTAGCATCATGACGACACGTTAACATCATGACGACACGTTAACATCATGACGACACGTTAACATCATGACGACACGTTAACATCATGACGACACGTTAGCATCATGATGACACGTTAGCATCATGACGACACGTTAGCATCATGACGACACGTTAGCATCATGACGACACGTTAACATCATGACGACACGTTAGCATCATGACGACACGTTAGCATCATGATGACACGTTAGCATCATGACGACACGTTAGCATCATGACGACACGTTAGCATCATGACGACACGTTAGCATCATGACGACACGTTAACATCATGACGACACGTTAGCATCATGATGACACGTTAACATCATGATGACACGTTAGCATCATGACGACACGTTAGCATCATGACGACACGTTAACATCATGACGACACGTTAACATCATGACGACACGTTAGCATCATGACGACACGTTAACATCATGACGACACGTTAGCATCATGACGACACGTTAACATCATGACGACACGTTAACATCATGACGACACGTTAGCATCATGACGACACGTTAACATCA
>NC_141821.1:435000-437500 GCF_982586985.1 Callionymus lyra | reverse complement strand
AACATGTATTTGTACTCAACATGTACTTGTACTCAACATGTATTTGTACTCAACATGTATTTGTACTCAACATGTAATTGTACTTAACATGTATTTGTACTCAACATGTAATTGTACTTAACATGTATTTGTACTCAACATGTACTTGTACTAAACATGTATTTGTACTCAACATGTACTTTTACTTGTACTCAACATGTACTTGTACTCAACATGTACTTGTACTCAACATGTACTTGTACTCAACTTGAATTTGTACTCAACTTGAATTTGTACTCAACATGTACTTTTACTCAACATGAACTTGTACTCAACATGTACTTGTACTCAACATATATGTGTACTCAACATGTACTTGTACTCAACATGTATTTGTACTCAACATGTATTTGTACTCAACATGTAATTGTACTTAACATGTATTTGTACTCAACATGTAATTGTACTTAACATACATTTGTACTCAACATGTACTTTTACTCAACATGAACTTGTACTCAACATGTACTTGTACTAAACATGTATTTGTACTCAACATGTATTTGTACTCAACATGTAATTGTACTTAACATGAACTTGTACTCAACATGTATTTGTACTCAACATGTACTTGTACTCAACATGTAATTGTACCCAACATGTTTTTGTACTCAACATGTATTTGCATCAACATGTACTTGTACTCAACATGTAATTGTACCCAACATGTAGTTTTACTCAACATGTATTTGTACTTAACATAAACTTGTACTCAACATGTACTTGTACTCACCTTCAGGCCAGCAGGTCCTAGTATTGCAGCTAGTTCTGTCAGAACCTGAAAGTCGTAGAGTCAAGTATTTGAAGTATTTAATAAAGTTCTAGAGACTCACAGAAACTTGTGGATCTTCAAACATCTGAGACGAGTTGAAGTTTGTGTTGTTGAGAAGAAGCTGAAGAAGAAGAAGAGTCAGTTCACCCCTTCACTCCTTCACCCCTTCACCCCTTCACCCCTTCACCCCTTCACTCCTTCACCCCTTCACCCCTTCACTCCTTCACCCCTTCACCCCTTCACTCCTTCACTCCTTCACCCCTTCACTCCTTCACCCCTTCACCCCTTCACCCCTTCACCCCTTCACTCCTTCACCCCTTCACCCCTTCACTCCTTCACCCCTTCACCCCTTCACCCCTTCACCCCTTCAATCCTTCACCCCTTCACTCCTTCACCCCTTCACTCCTTCACCCCTTCACTCCTTCACCCCTTCACCCCTTCACTCCTTCACTCCTTCACCCCTTCACTCCTTCACCCCTTCACCCCTTCACCCCTTCACTCCTTCACCCCTTCACTCCTTCACCCCTTCACTCCTTCACCCCTTCACCCCTTCACTCCTTCACTCCTTCACTCCTTCACCCCTTCACCCCTTCACCCCTTCACTCCTTCACCCCTTCACCCCTTCACTCCTTCACTCCTTCACCCCTTCACTCCTTCACTCCTTCACCCCTTCACCCCTTCACTCCTTCACCCCTTCACCCCTTCACTCCTTCACCCCTTCACCCTTTCACCCTTTCACTCTTTCACCCTTTCACTCCTTCACCCCTTCACCCCTTCACTCCTTCACCCCTTCACCCCTCCACCCTTTCACCCCTTCACCCCTTCACTCCTTCACCCCTTCACCCCTTCACTCCTTCACCCCTTCACTCCTTCACTCCTTCACTCCTTCACCCCTTCACCCCTCCACCCTTTCACCCTTTCAATCTTTCACCCTTTCACTCCTTCACCCCTTCACTCCTTCACTCCTTCACCCCTTCACCCCTTCACTCCTTCACCCCTTCACTCCTTTACTCCTTCACCCCTTCACCCCTCCACCCTTTCACCCTTTCACTCTTTCACCCTTTCACTCCTTCACCCCTTCACTCCTTCACTCCTTCACTCCTTCACCCCTTCACCCCTTCACTCCTTCACCCCTTCACTCCTTCACTCCTTCACCCCTTCACCCCTCCACCCTTTCACCCTTTCACTCTTTCACCCTTTCACTCCTTCACCCCTTCACTCCTTCACTCCTTCACCCCTTCACCCCTTCACTCCTTCACCCCTTCACTCCTTCACTCCTTCACCCCTTCACCCCTTCACCCTTTCACCCTTTCACTCTTTCACCCTTTCACTCCTTCACCCCTTCACTCCTTCACCCCTTCACCCCTTCACCCCTTCACCCCTCCACCCTTTTACCCTTTCCTGTTGTGAAAGTGTGTTTCCCCTCTGGGGATGAATAAAGCTTTTCTATTCTATTCTATTCTATTCACTCCTTCACTCATTCACTCCTTCACTCCTTCACTCCTTCACTCCTTCACTCATTCACTCCTCCACCCCTTCACTCCTCCACCCTTTCACTCTTTCACCCTTTCACCCCTCCACCCTTTCACCCTTTCACTCTTTCACCCTTTCACTCATTCACCCCTTCACTCATTCACTCCTTCACTCATTCACTCATTCACTCCTTCACTCCTTCACTCATTCACTCCT
>NC_141821.1:407500-412500 GCF_982586985.1 Callionymus lyra | reverse complement strand
CATAGAACTCAATCCATAGAACCCAATCCAAGAACCTGATCCATAGAACCTGATCCATAGAACTCAATCCATAGAACCCAATCCAATAACCTGATCCATAGAACCCAATCCAAGAACCTGATCCATAGAATCTGATCCATAGAACCCGATCCATAGAACCCTGTCCAAAGAACCTGATCCATAGAAACCGATCCATAGAACCCGATCCAAGAACCTGATCCATAGAACCCGATCCATAGAACCTGATCCAAGAACCTGATCCATAGAACCTGATCCATAGAACCCTGTCCATAGAACCTGATCCATAGAACCCGATCCAAGAACCTGATCCATAGAACCCCGGTCCATAGAACCTGATCCATAGAACCTAATCCATAGAACCCTGTCCATAGAACCTGATCCAAGAACCTGATCCATAGAACCTGATCCATAGAACTCGATCCAAGAACCTGTTCCATAAAACCTGATCCAATAACCCGATCCATAGAACCTGATCCAGGAACCTGATCCATAGAACCTGATCCATAGAACCTGTTCCATAGAACCTGATCCATAGAACACGATCCATAGAACCTGATCCATAGAACCCCGTCCATAGAACCTGATCCATAGAACCCGATCCATAGAACCTGATCCAAGAACCTGACCCATAGAACCTGATCCAAGAACCTGATCCATAGAACCCTGTCCATAGAACCTGATCCATAGAACCTGATCCAAGAACCTGACCCATAGAACCTGATCCAAGAACCTGATCCATAGAACCCTGATCCATAGAACCTGATCCATAGAACCTGATCCATAGAACCCTGTCCATAGAACCCGATCCATAGAACCTGATCCATAGAACCTAATCCATAGAACCCTGTCCATAGAACCTGATCCATAGAACCCGATCCAAGAACCTGATCCATAGAACCCTGTCCATAGAACCTGATCCATAGAACCCGATCCAAGAACCTGATCCATAGAACCCTGTCCATAGGACCTGATACATAGAACCTGATCCACAGAACCTGATCCAAGAACCTGATCCATTGAACCTGATCCAAGAACCTGATCCATAGAACCCTGTCCATAGAACCTGTTCCATAGAACCTGATCCATAGAACCCGAGCCATGAACCTGATCTAAGAACCCAGTCCAGGGTCTGGGGTTAGTTCAGACGACTGTAGTCCCTCAGATGACGAGTGTTTTAGATCATGAGCTCTAACGATAAACAGTCGGAAAACTATCTCTTCTGCCAACTCTGAGCCACGTCTTCACTGATCCAGGACTTCCTTTTTGCACCAGAACCATCGTCGTTACCTCGACTCGCTCTGGATTGATCGTGACACTGTGTGTTGTGCAGGCGAGTTCCAGAGCTTCTTGATGACCTCATCGACCTCAGAGACATTTCAAATGATAAAACATGGATCAATTGAATCTAATCGATAAAATAAAAATAATAAATAATTAGTTAAAGAATGAGCTGCTTGGCAGCGTTCTGAACTAACTGAGTCATCTGAAGACTCGAAGACTCATTCAACACGATCAGCTAGACCTCCATGAAGGTTCAGTGACCTCACAGTGAGAGGACAGTGAGACGTTCAAAGACTGAAGGATGAAAGGATGAGAGGACAGTGAGACGTTCAAAGACTGAAGGATGAAAGGATGAGAGGACAGTGAGACGTTCAAAGACTGAAGGATGAGAGGATGAGAGGACAGTGAGACGTTCAAAGACAGAAGGATGAAAGGATGAGAGGACAGTGAGACGTTCAAAGACTGAAGGATGAAAGGATGAGAGGACAGTAAGACGTTCAAAGACAGAAGGATCAAAGGATGAGAGGACAGTGAGACGTTCAAAGACAGAAGGATGAAAGGATGAGAGGACAGTGAGACGTTCAAAGACTGAAGGATGAAAGGATGAGAGGACAGTGAGACGTTCAAAGACTGAAGGATGAAAGGATGAGAGGACAGTGAGATGTCCAAAGACAGAAGGATGAAAGGATGAGAGGACAGTGAGACGTTCAAAGACTGAAGGATGAAAGGATGAGAGGACAGTGAGACGTTCAAAGACAGAAGAATCAAAGGATGAGAGGACAGTGAGACGTTCAAAGACTGAAGGATGAAAGGATGAGAGGACAGTGAGACGTCCAAAGACAGAAGGATGAAAGGATGAGAGGACAGTGACACGTTCAAAGACAGAAGGATCAAAGGATGAGAGGACAGTGAGACGTTCAAAGACTGAAGGATGAAAGGATGAGAGGACAGTGAGACGTCCAAAGACAGAAGGATGAAAGGATGAGAGGACAGTGAGACGTTCAAAGACTGAAGGATGAAAGGATGAGAGGACAGTGAGACGTTCAAAGACAGAAGGATCAAAGGATGAGAGGACAGTGAGACGTTCAAAGACTGAAGGATGAAAGGATGAGAGGACAGTGAGACGTTCAAAGACTGTAGGATCAAAGGATGAGAGGACAGTGAGACGTTCAAAGACTGAAGGATGAGAGGATGAGAGGACAGTGAGACGTTCAAAGACTGAAGGATGAAAGGATGAGAGGACAGTGAGACGTTCAAAGACTGAAGGATGAAAGGATGAGAGGACAGTGAGACGTTCAAAGACTGAAGGATGAAAGGATGAGAGGACAGTGAGACGTTCAAAGACAGAAGGATAAAAGGATGAGAGGACAGTGAGACGTTCAAAGACTGAAGGATGAAAGGATGAGAGGACAGTGAGACGTTCAAAGACTGAAGGATGAAAGGATGAGAGGACAGTGAGACGTTCAAAGACTTAAGGATCAAAGGATGAGAGGACAGTGAGACGTTCAAAGACTGAAGGATCAAAGGATGAGAGGACAGTGAGACGTTCAAAGACTGAAGGATGAAAGGATGAGAGGACAGTGAGACGTTCAAAGACTGAAGGATGAAAGGATGAGAGGACAGTGAGACGTTCAAAGACTGAAGGATGAAAGGATGAGAGGACAGTGAGACGTTCAAAGACTTAAGGATCAAAGGATGAGAGGACAGTGAGACGTTCAAAGACTGAAGGATCAAAGGATGAGAGGACAGTGAGACGTTCAAAGACTGAAGGATGAAAGGATGAGAGGACAGTGAGACGTTCAAAGACTGAAGGATGAAAGGATGAGAGGACAGTGAGACGTTCAAAGACTTAAGGATCAAAGGATGAGAGGACAGTGAGACGTTCAAAGACAGAAGGATCAAAGGATGAGAGGACAGTGAGACGTTCAAAGACAGAAGGATGAAAGGATGAGAGGACAGTGAGACGTTCAAAGACTGAAGGATGAGAGGATGAGAGGACAGTGAGACGTTCAAAGACTGAAGGATGAAAGGATGAGAGGACAGTGAGACGTTCAAAGACAGAAGGATGAGAGGATGAGAGGACAGTGAGACGTTCAAAGACTGAAGGATCAAAGGATGAGAGGACAGTGAGACGTTCAAAGACAGAAGGATGAGAGGATGAGAGGACAGTGAGACGTTCAAAGACTTAAGGATCAAAGGATGAGAGGACAGTGAGACGTTCAAAGACAGAAGGATCAAAGGATGAGAGGACAGTGAGACGTTCAAAGACAGAAGGATGAGAGGATGAGAGGACAGTGAGACGTTCAAAGACTGAAGGATGAGAGGATGAGAGGACAGTGAGACGTTCAAAGACTGAAGGATGAAAGGATGAGAGGACAGTGAGACGTTCAAAGACAGAAGGATGAGAGGATGAGAGGACAGTGAGACGTTCAAAGACTGAAGGATGAGAGGATGAGAGGACAGTGAGACGTTCAAAGACTGAAGGATCAAAGGATGAGAGGACAGTGAGACGTTCAAAGACTGAAGGATGAGAGGATGAGAGGACAGTGAGACGTTCAAAGACTGAAGGATGAGAGGATGAGAGGACAGTGAGACGTTCAAAGACTGAAGGATGAAAGGATGAGAGGACAGTGAGACGTTCAAAGACTGAAGGATGAAAGGATGAGAGGACAGTGAGACGTTCAAAGACTGAAGGATGAAAGGATGAGAGGACAGTGAGACGTTCAAAGACTGAAGGATCAAAGGATGAGAGGACAGTGAGACGTTCAAAGACAGAAAGATGAAAGGATGAGAGGACAGTGAGACGTTCAAAGACTGAAGGATGAAAGGATGAGAGGACAGTGAGACGTTCAAAGACAGTAGGATGAAAGGATGAGAGGACAGTGAGACGTTCAAAGACAGAAGGATGAAAGGATGAGAGGACAGTGAGACGTTCAAAGACTGGAGGATGAAAGGATGAGAGGACAGTGAGACGTTCAAAGACAGTAGGATGAAAGGATGAGAGGACAGTGAGACGTCCAAAGACTGAAGGATCAAAGGATGAGAGGACAGTGAGACGTTCAAAGACAGAAGGATGAGAGGATGAGAGGACAGTGAGACGTTCAAAGACTGAAGGATGAGAGGATGAGAGGACAGTGAGACGTTCAAAGACTGAAGGATCAAAGGATGAGAGGACAGTGAGACGTTCAAAGACTGAAGGATCAAAGGATGAGAGGACAGTGAGACGTTCAAAGACTGAAGGATCAAAGGATGAGAGGACAGTGAGACGTTCAAAGACAGAAGGATGAGAGGATGAGAGGACAGTGAGACGTTCAAAGACTGAAGGATCAAAGGATGAGAGGACAGTGAGACGTTCAAAGACTGAAGGATCAAAGGATGAGAGGACAGTGAGACGTTCAAAGACTGAAGGATCAAAGGATGAGAGGACAGTGAGACGTTCAAAGACTGAAGGATCAAAGGATGAGAGGACAGTGAGACGTTCAAAGACTGAAGGATCAAAGGATGAGAGGACAGTGAGACGTTCAAAGACAGAAGGATCAAAGGATGAGAGGACAGTGAGACGTTCAAAGACAGAAGGATGAGAGGATGAGAGGACAGTGAGACGTTCAAAGACAGAAGGATGAAAGGATGAGAGGACAGTGAGACGTTCAAAGACAGAAGGATCAAAGGATGAGAGGACAGTGAGACGTTCAAAGACA
>NC_141821.1:380000-397500 GCF_982586985.1 Callionymus lyra | reverse complement strand
GACACTGACTCGTCACATGATGCCCCCTCGACACTGACTCGTCACATGATGCCCCCTCGACACTGACTCGTCACATGATGCCCCCTCAACACTGACTCATCACATGATGCCCCCTCGACACTGACTCATCACATGATGCCCCCTCGACACTGACTCATCACATGATGCCCCCTCAACACTGACTCATCACATGATGCCCCCTCAACACTGACTCGTCACATGATGCCCCCTCGACACTGACTCGTCACATGATGCCCCCTCGACACTGACTCATCACATGATGCCCCCTCGACACTGACTCGTCACATGATGCCCCCTCAACACTGACTCATCACATGATGCCCCCTCGACACTGACTCGTCACATGATGCCCCCTCAACACTGACTCATCACATGATGCCCCCTCGACACTGACTCGTCACATGATGCCCCCTCAACACTGACTCGTCACATGATGCCCCCTCAACACTGACTCATCACATGATGCCCCCTCAACACTGACTCATCACATGATGCCCCCTCGACACTGACTCGTCACATGATGCCCCCTCAACACTGACTCGTCACATGATGCCCCCTCAACACTGACTCATCACATGATGCCCCCTCAACACTGACTCATCACATGATGCCCCCTCGACACTGACTCGTCACATGATGCCCCCTCGACACTGACTCGTCACATGATGCCCCCTCGACACTGACTCATCACATGATGCCCCCTCAACACTGACTCGTCACATGATGCCCCCTCGACACTGACTCATCACATGATGCCCCCTCGACACTGACTCATCACATGATGCCCCCTCGACACTGACTCATCACATGATGCCCCCTCGACACTGACTCGTCACATGATGCCCCCTCGACACTGACTCATCACATGATGCCCCCTCGACACTGACTCATCACATGATGCCCCCTCGACACTGACTCATCACATGATGCCCCCTCGACACTGACTCGTCACATGATGCCCCCTCGACACTGACTCATCACATGATGCCCCCTCGACACTGACTCGTCACATGATGCCCCCTCGACACTGACTCATCACATGATGCCCCCTCGACACTGACTCATCACATGATGCCCCCTCGACACTGACTCGTCACATGATGCCCCCTCAACACTGACTCATCACATGATGCCCCCTCGACACTGACTCATCACATGATGCCCCCTCGACACTGACTCGTCACATGATGCCCCCTCGACACTGACTCATCACTTGATGCCCCCTCGACACTGACTCATCACATGATGCCCCCTCGACACTGACTCATCACATGATGCCCCCTCGACACTGACTCATCACATGATGCCCCCTCGACACTGACTCATAGCATGATGCCCCCTCGACACTGACTCGTCACATGATGCCCCCTCAACACTGACTCATCACATGATGCCCCCTCGACACTGACTCATAGCATGATGCCCCCTCGACACTGACTCGTCACATGATGCCCCCTCGACACTGACTCATCACATGATGCCCCCTCGACACTGACTCATCACATGATGCCCCCTCGACACTGACTCATCACATGATGCCCCCTCGACACTGACTCATCACATGATGCCCCCCTCGACACTGACTCGTCACATGATGCCCCCTCGACACTGACTCGTCACATGATGCCCCCTCGACAGTGACTCATCACATGATGCCCCCTCGACACTGACTCATCACATGATGCCCCCTCGACACTGACTCATCACATGATGCCCCCTCGACACTGACTCATCACATGATGCCCCCTCGACACTGACTCGTCACATGATGCCCCCTCGACACTGACTCATCACATGATGCCCCCTCGACACTGACTCATCACATGATGCCCCCTCGACACTGACTCGTCACATGATGCCCCCTCGACACTGACTCATCACATGATGCCCCCTCGACACTGACTCGTCACATGATGCCCCCTCGACACTGACTCATCACATGATGCCCCCTCAACACTGACTAATCACATGATGCCCCCTCGACACTGACTCATCACATGATGCCCCCTCGACACTGACTCGTCACATGATGCCCCCTCGACACTGACTCGTCACATGATGCCCCCTCGACACTGACTCGTCACATGATGCCCCCTCGACACTGACTCGTCACATGATGCCCCCTCGACACTGACTCATCACATGATGCCCCCTCGACACTGACTCATCACATGATGCCCCCTCGACACTGACTCGTCACATGATGCCCCCTCGACACTGACTCGTCACATGATGCCCCCTCGACACTGACTCATCACATGATGCCCCCTCGACACTGACTCATCACATGATGCCCCCTCGACACTGACTCATCACATGATGCCCCCTCGACACTGACTCGTCACATGATGCCCCCTCGACACTGACTCGTCACATGATGCCCCCTCGACACTGACTCGTCACATGATGCCCCCTCGACACTGACTCGTCACATGATGCCCCCTCGACACTGACTCGTCACATGATGCCCCCTCGACACTGACTCATCACATGATGCCCCCTCGACACTGACTCATCACATGATGCCCCCTCAACACTGACTCATCACATGATGCCCCCTCGACACTGACTCATCACATGATGCCCCCTCGACACTGACTCATCACATGATGCCCCCTCAACACTGACTCATCACATGATGCCCCCTCGACACTGACTCGTCACATGATGCCCCCTCGACACTGACTCATCACATGATGCCCCCTCGACACTGACTCATCACTTGATGCCCCCTCGACACTGACTCATCACATGATGCCCCCTCGACACTGACTCATCACATGATGCCTCCTCGACACTGACTCGTCACATGATGCCCCCTCGACACTGACTCATCACATGATGCCCCCTCGACACTGACTCGTCACATGATGCCCCCTCGACACTGACTCATCACATGATGCCCCCTCGACACTGACTCATCACATGATGCCCCCTCAACACTGACTCGTCACATGATGCCCCCTTAACACTGACTCATCACATGATGCCCCCTCGACATTGACTCATCACATGATGCCCCCTCGACACTGACTCGTCACATGATGCCCCCTTAACACTGACTCATCACTTGATGCCCCCTCGACACTGACTCATCACATGATGCCCCCTCGACACTGACTCGTCACATGATGCCCCCTCGACACTGACTCGTCACATGATGCCCCCTCAACACTGACTCGTCACATGATGCCCCCTCGACACTGACTCGTCACATGATGCCCCCTCAACACTGACTCATCACATGATGCCCCCTCAACACTGACTCATCACATGATGCCCCCTCAACACTGACTTGTCACATGATGCCCCCTCGACACTGACTCGTCACATGATGCCCCCTCGACACTGACTCATCACATGATGCCCCCTCGACACTGACTCGTCACATGATGCCCCCTCAACACTGACTCATCACATGATGCCCCCTCAACACTGACTTGTCACATGATGCCCCCTCGACACTGACTCGTCACATGATGCCCCCTCGACACTGACTCGTCACATGATGCCCCCTCGACACTGACTCATCACATGATGCCCCCTCAACACTGACTCATCACATGATGCCCCCTCAACACTGACTCATCACATGATGCCCCCTCAACACTGACTTGTCACATGATGCCCCCTCGACACTGACTCATCACATGATGCCCCCTCAACACTGACTCATCACATGATGCCCCCTCAACACTGACTCATCACATGATGCCCCCTCAACACTGACTCATCACATGATGCCCCCTCGACACTGACTCATCACATGATGCCCCCTCGACACTGACTCATCACATGATGCCCCCTCGACACTGACTCATCACATGATGCCCCCTCAACACTGACTCATCACATGATGCCCCCTCAACACTGACTCATCACATGATGCCCCCTCGACACTGACTCATCACATGATGCCCCCTCGACACTGACTCGTCACATGATGCCCCCTCAACACTGACTCGTCACATGATGCCCCCTCGACACTGACTCGTCACATGATGCCCCCTCGACACTGACTCGTCACATGATGCCCCCTCGACACTGACTCATCACATGATGCCCCCTCGACACTGACTCGTCACATGATGCCCCCTCAACACTGACTCGTCACATGATGCCCCCTCGACACTGACTCATCACATGATGCCCCCTCGACGCTGACTCGTCACATGATGCCCCCTCGACACTGACTCGTCACATGATGCCCCCTCGACACTGACTCGTCACATGATGCCCCCTCGACACTGACTCGTCACATGATGCCCCCTCGACACTGACTCGTCACATGATGCCCCCTCAACACTGACTCATCACATGATGCCCCCTCGACACTGACTCATCACATGATGCCCCCTCGACACTGACTCATCACATGATGCCCCCTCGACACTGACTCATCACATGATGCCCCCTCGACACTGACTCATCACATGATGCCCCCTCGACACTGACTCATCACATGATGCCCCCTCGACACTGACTCGTCACATGATGCCCCCTCAACACTGACTCATCACATGATGCCCCCTCGACACTGACTCGTCACATGATGCCCCCTCGACACTGACTCGTCACATGATGCCCCCTCGACACTGACTCATCACATGATGCCCCCTCGACACTGACTCATCACATGATGCCCCCTCGACACTGACTCATCACATGATGCCCCCTCGACGCTGACTCGTCACATGATGCCCCCTCGACGCTGACTCGTCACATGATGCCCCCTCGACACTGACTCGTCACATGATGCCCCCTCGACACTGACTCGTCACATGATGCCCCCTCGACACTGACTCGTCACATGATGCCCCCTCGACACTGACTCGTCACATGATGCCCCCTCAACACTGACTCATCACATGATGCCCCCTCGACACTGACTCATCACATGATGCCCCCTCGACACTGACTCATCACATGATGCCCCCTCAACACTGACTCATCACATGATGCCCCCTCAACACTGACTCGTCACATGATGCCCCCTCGACACTGACTCGTCACATGATGCCCCCTCGACACTGACTCATCACATGATGCCCCCTCGACACTGACTCGTCACATGATGCCCCCTCAACACTGACTCATCACATGATGCCCCCTCGACACTGACTCGTCACATGATGCCCCCTCAACACTGACTCATCACATGATGCCCCCTCGACACTGACTCGTCACATGATGCCCCCTCAACACTGACTCGTCACATGATGCCCCCTCAACACTGACTCATCACATGATGCCCCCTCAACACTGACTCATCACATGATGCCCCCTCGACACTGACTCGTCACATGATGCCCCCTCAACACTGACTCGTCACATGATGCCCCCTCAACACTGACTCATCACATGATGCCCCCTCAACACTGACTCATCACATGATGCCCCCTCGACACTGACTCGTCACATGATGCCCCCTCGACACTGACTCGTCACATGATGCCCCCTCGACACTGACTCATCACATGATGCCCCCTCAACACTGACTCGTCACATGATGCCCCCTCGACACTGACTCATCACATGATGCCCCCTCGACACTGACTCATCACATGATGCCCCCTCGACACTGACTCATCACATGATGCCCCCTCGACACTGACTCGTCACATGATGCCCCCTCGACACTGACTCATCACATGATGCCCCCTCGACACTGACTCATCACATGATGCCCCCTCGACACTGACTCATCACATGATGCCCCCTCGACACTGACTCGTCACATGATGCCCCCTCGACACTGACTCATCACATGATGCCCCCTCGACACTGACTCGTCACATGATGCCCCCTCGACACTGACTCATCACATGATGCCCCCTCGACACTGACTCATCACATGATGCCCCCTCGACACTGACTCGTCACATGATGCCCCCTCAACACTGACTCATCACATGATGCCCCCTCGACACTGACTCATCACATGATGCCCCCTCGACACTGACTCGTCACATGATGCCCCCTCGACACTGACTCATCACTTGATGCCCCCTCGACACTGACTCATCACATGATGCCCCCTCGACACTGACTCATCACATGATGCCCCCTCGACACTGACTCATCACATGATGCCCCCTCGACACTGACTCATAGCATGATGCCCCCTCGACACTGACTCGTCACATGATGCCCCCTCAACACTGACTCATCACATGATGCCCCCTCGACACTGACTCATAGCATGATGCCCCCTCGACACTGACTCGTCACATGATGCCCCCTCGACACTGACTCATCACATGATGCCCCCTCGACACTGACTCATCACATGATGCCCCCTCGACACTGACTCATCACATGATGCCCCCTCGACACTGACTCATCACATGATGCCCCCTCGACACTGACTCGTCACATGATGCCCCCTCGACACTGACTCGTCACATGATGCCCCCTCGACAGTGACTCATCACATGATGCCCCCTCGACACTGACTCATCACATGATGCCCCCTCGACACTGACTCATCACATGATGCCCCCTCGACACTGACTCATCACATGATGCCCCCTCGACACTGACTCGTCACATGATGCCCCCTCGACACTGACTCATCACATGATGCCCCCTCGACACTGACTCATCACATGATGCCCCCTCGACACTGACTCGTCACATGATGCCCCCTCGACACTGACTCATCACATGATGCCCCCTCGACACTGACTCATCACATGATGCCCCCTCGACACTGACTCGTCACATGATGCCCCCTCGACACTGACTCATCACATGATGCCCCCTCAACACTGACTAATCACATGATGCCCCCTCGACACTGACTCATCACATGATGCCCCCTCGACACTGACTCGTCACATGATGCCCCCTCGACACTGACTCGTCACATGATGCCCCCTCGACACTGACTCGTCACATGATGCCCCCTCGACACTGACTCGTCACATGATGCCCCCTCGACACTGACTCATCACATGATGCCCCCTCGACACTGACTCATCACATGATGCCCCCTCGACACTGACTCGTCACATGATGCCCCCTCGACACTGACTCGTCACATGATGCCCCCTCGACACTGACTCATCACATGATGCCCCCTCGACACTGACTCATCACATGATGCCCCCTCGACACTGACTCATCACATGATGCCCCCTCGACACTGACTCGTCACATGATGCCCCCTCGACACTGACTCGTCACATGATGCCCCCTCGACACTGACTCGTCACATGATGCCCCCTCGACACTGACTCATCACATGATGCCCCCTCGACACTGACTCGTCACATGATGCCCCCTCGACACTGACTCATCACATGATGCCCCCTCGACACTGACTCATCACATGATGCCCCCTCGACACTGACTCATCACATGATGCCCCCTCAACACTGACTCATCACATGATGCCCCCTCGACACTGACTCATCACATGATGCCCCCTCGACACTGACTCATCACATGATGCCCCCTCAACACTGACTCATCACATGATGCCCCCTCGACACTGACTCGTCACATGATGCCCCCTCGACACTGACTCGTCACATGATGCCCCCTCGACACTGACTCATCACATGATGCCCCCTCGACACTGACTCGTCACATGATGCCCCCTCGACACTGACTCGTCACTTGATGCCCCCTCAACACTGACTCATCACATGATGCCCCCTCGACACTGACTCATCACATGATGCCCCCTCGACACTGACTCATCACTTGATGCCCCCTCGACACTGACTCATCACATGATGCCCCCTCGACACTGACTCGTCACATGATGCCCCCTCGACACTGACTCATCACATGATGCCCCCTCGACACTGACTCATCACATGATGCCCCCTCGACACTGACTCATCACTTGATGCCCCCTCGACACTGACTCATCACATGATGCCCCCTCGACACTGACTCGTCACATGATGCCCCCTCGACACTGACTCATCACATGATGCCCCCTCGACACTGACTCATCACATGATGCCCCCTCGACACTGACTCATCACTTGATGCCCCCTCGACACTGACTCGTCACATGATGCCCCCTCGACACTGACTCGTCACATGATGCCCCCTCGACACTGACTCATCACATGATGCCCCCTCGACACTGACTCATCACATGATGCCCCCTCGACACTGACTCATCACTTGATGCCCCCTCGACACTGACTCATCACATGATGCCCCCTCGACACTGACTCATCACATGATGCCTCCTCGACACTGACTCGTCACATGATGCCCCCTCGACACTGACTCATCACATGATGCCCCCTCGACACTGACTCGTCACATGATGCCCCCTCGACACTGACTCATCACATGATGCCCCCTCGACACTGACTCATCACATGATGCCCCCTCAACACTGACTCGTCACATGATGCCCCCTTAACACTGACTCATCACATGATGCCCCCTCGACATTGACTCATCACATGATGCCCCCTCGACACTGACTCGTCACATGATGCCCCCTTAACACTGACTCATCACTTGATGCCCCCTCGACACTGACTCATCACATGATGCCCCCTCGACACTGACTCGTCACATGATGCCCCCTCGACACTGACTCGTCACATGATGCCCCCTCGACACTGACTCATCACATGATGCCCCCTCGACACTGACTCATCACATGATGCCCCCTCGACACTGACTCGTCACATGATGCCCCCTCAACACTGACTCATCACATGATGCCCCCTCAACACTGACTCATCACATGATGCCCCCTCAACACTGACTTGTCACATGATGCCCCCTCGACACTGACTCGTCACATGATGCCCCCTCGACACTGACTCATCACATGATGCCCCCTCGACACTGACTCGTCACATGATGCCCCCTCGACACTGACTCGTCACATGATGCCCCCTCGACACTGACTCATCACATGATGCCCCCTCAACACTGACTCATCACATGATGCCCCCTCAACACTGACTCATCACATGATGCCCCCTCAACACTGACTTGTCACATGATGCCCCCTCGACACTGACTCATCACATGATGCCCCCTCAACACTGACTCATCACATGATGCCCCCTCAACACTGACTCATCACATGATGCCCCCTCGACACTGACTCATCACATGATGCCCCCTCGACACTGACTCGTCACATGATGCCCCCTCAACACTGACTCGTCACATGATGCCCCCTCGACACTGACTCGTCACATGATGCCCCCTCGACACTGACTCGTCACATGATGCCCCCTCAACACTGACTCGTCACATGATGCCCCCTCGACACTGACTCATCACATGATGCCCCCTCGACACTGACTCATCAAACACTCGTCACTGAAACAATATTTTGTTCCTTAAACTTCTGCTCGACCTTGAGAGTCGTGACCTCAGTGACCTCAGTGACCTCAGGACCAGAGAGACCTGGACTGACCAGGTCCTGACCCTGGTCCTGCAGATCTGGGTCAAGACCTGGTCCAGGATCAGCTTCTCGTGACGAACATGTCGAGAACAAACAAAGAAATCATTGAAGTTTGATTAAAGTTTGAAGGTTAGATATGATCGTCATGACGACGACAATCAGTCGAGATTAAACACATGTTTGGAATATTAGATACAATTGTGTGACCTTCACAACTATCTACACACGTGTGTGAGTTCACAACTATCTACACACATGTGTGTTAGTTCATAACTATCTACACACAGTTCATAACTATCTTCACATGTGTGTTAGTTCATAACTATCTACACACGTGTGTTAGTTCATAACTATCTACACACGTGTGTTAGTTCATAACTATCTACACACGTGTGTGAGTTCATAACTGTCTACACACGTGTGTTAGTTCATAACTATCTACACACGTGTGTTAGTTCATAACTATCTACACACGTGTGTGAGTTCATAACTGTCTACACACGTGTGTTAGTTCATAACTATCTACACACGTGTGTTAGTTCATAACTATCTACACACGTGTGTGAGTTCATAACTATCTACACACGTGTGTTAGTTCATAACTATCTACACACGTGTGTGAGTTCATAACTGTCTACACACGTGTGTTAGTTCATAACTATCTACACACGTGTGTTAGTTCATAACTATCTACACACAGTTGATAACTATCTACACGCATGTGTTAGTTCATAACTGTCTACACACGTGTGTGAGTTCATAACTGTCTACACACGTGTGTTAGTTCATAACTATCTACACACGTGTGTTAGTTCATAACTATCTACACACAGTTCATAACTATCTACACACATGTGTTAGTTCATAACTATCTACACACGTGTGTTAGTTCATAACTATCTACACACAGTTCATAACTATCTACACACATGTGTTAGTTCATAACTATCTACACACGTGTGTTAGTTCACAACTGTCTACACACGTGTGTTAGTTCATAACTATCTACACACGTGTGTTAGTTCATAACTATTTACACACAGTTCACAACAATCTACACACGTGTGTGAGTTCATAACTATCTACACACAGTTCACAACTGTCTACACACGTGTGTTAGTTCATAACTATCTACACACGTGTGTGAGTTCATAACTATTTACACACAGTTCACAACTGTCTACACACGTGTGTTAGTTCATAACTATCTACACACGTGTGTTAGTTCATCACTATTTACACACAGTTCACAACAATCTACACACGTGTGTGAGTTCATAACTATCTACACACAGTTCATAACTATCTACACACGTGTGTTAGTTCATAACTATTTACACACAGTTCATAACTATCTTCACACGTGTGTTAGTTCATAACTATCTACACACAGTTCATAACTATCTACACATGTGTGTTAGTTCATAACTATCTACACACGTGTGTTAGTTCATAACTATCTACACACAGTTCATAACTATCTACACACGTGTGTTAGTTCATAACTATCTACACACGTGTGTTAGTTCATAACTATCTACACACAGTTCATAACTATCTACACACATGTGTTAGTTCATAACTATCTACACACGTGTGTTAGTTCATAACTATCTACACACGTGTGTTCGTTCATAACTATCTACACACGTGTGTTAGTTCATAACTATCTACACACAGTTCATAACTATCTACACACATGTGTTAGTTCATAACTATCTACACACGTGTGTTAGTTCATAACTATCTACACACAGTTCATAACTATCTACACACATGTGTTAGTTCATAACTATCTACACACATGTGTTAGTTCATAACTATTTACACACAGTTCACAACTATCTACACACGTGTGTGAGTTCATAACTATTTACACACAGTTCATAACTATCTACACACGTGTTAGTTCATAACTATTTACAGACAGTTCATAACTATCTACACACGTGTGTTAGTTCATAACTATCTACACACAGTTCATAACTATCTACACACATGTGTTGGTTCATAACTATTTACACACGTGTGTTAGTTCATAACTATCTACACACAGTTCATAACTATCTACACACATGTGTTAGTTCATAACTATCTACACACGTGTGTTAGTTCATAACTATCTACACACAGTTCATAACTATCTACACACATGTGTTAGTTCATAACTATCTACACACAGTTCATAACTATCTACACACGTGTGTTAGTTCATAACTATTTACACACAGTTCACAACTATCTACACACGTGTGTGGGTTCACAACTGTCTACACACGTGTGTTAGTTCATAACTATCTTTACACGTGTGTTAGTTCATAACTATTTACACACAGTTCACAACAATCTACACACGTGTGTGAGTTCATAACTATCTACACACAGTTCATAACTATCTACACACGTGTGTTAGTTCATAACTATCTACACACGTGTGTTAGTTCATAACTATCTACACACGTGTGTTAGTTCATAACTATTTACACACAGTTCACAACTATCTACACACATGTGTTAGTTCACAACTATCTACACACGTGTGTTAGTTCATAACTATCTACACACAGTTCATAACTATCTACACACGTGTGTTAGTTCATAACTATCTACACACGTGTGTTAGTTCATAACTATTTACACACAATTCATAACTATCTCCACACGGGTGTTAGTTCATAACTATCTACACACAGTTCATAACTATCTACACACGTGTGTTAGTTCATAACTATCTACACACAGTTCATAACTATCTACACACGTGTGTTAGTTCATAACTATCTACACACGTGTGTTAGTTCATAACTATCTACACACGTGTGTTAGTTCATAACTATCTACACACGTGTGTTAGTTCATAACTATCTACACACGTGTGTTAGTTCACAACTATCTACACACATGTGTTAGTTCATAACTATCTACACACGTGTGTTAGTTCATAACTATCTACACACGTGTGTTAGTTCATAACTATCTACACACAGTTCATAACTATCTACACACATGTGTTAGTTCATAAATATCTACACACGTGTGTTAGTTCATAACTATCTACACACGTGTGTTAGTTCATAACTATCTACACACAGTTCATAACTATCTACACACGTGTGTTAGTTCATAACTATCTACACACGTGTTAGTTCATAACTATCTACACACAGTTCATAACTATCTACACACATGTGTTAGTTCATAACTATTTACACACAGTTCACAACTATCTACACACGTGTGTTACTTCATAACTATCTACACACGTGTGTTACTTCATAACTATCTACACACGTGTGTTAGTTCATAACTATCTACACACGTGTGTTACTACATAACTAACTACACACGTGTGTTACTTCATAACTATCTACACACGTGTGTTACTTCATAACTATCTACACACGTGTGTTACTTCACAACTATCTACACCCGTGTGTTACTTCATAACTATCTACACACGTGTGTTACTTCATAACTATCTACACACGTGTGTTACTTCATAACTATCTACACACGCGTGTTACTTCATAACTATCTAAACACGTGTGTTACTTTATAACTATCTACACACGTGTGTTACTTCAAAACTATCTACACACGTGTGTTACTTCATAACTATCTACACACGTGTGTTACTTCATAACTATCTACACACGTGTGTTACTTCATAACTATCTAAACACGTGTGTTACTTCATAACTATCTACACACGTGTGTTACTTCATAACTATCTACACACGTGTGTTACTTCATAACTATCTACACACGTGTGTTACTTCATAACTATCTACACACGTGTTTGTTCATAACTATCTAGACACGTGTGTTACTTCATAACTATCTTCACACGTGTGTTACTTCATAACTATCTACACACGTGTGTTTGTTCATAACTATCTACACATGTGTGTTAGTTCATAACTATATACACACGTGTGTGAGTTCATAACTATCTACACACGTGTGTTACTTCACAACTATCTACACACGTGTGTTACTTCATAACTATCTACACACGTGTGTTTGTTCATAACTATCTACACACGTGTGTTACTTCATAACTATCTACACACGTGTGTTACTTCATAACTATCTACACATGTGTGTTACTTCATAACTATCTACACACGTGTGTTACTTCATAACTATCTACACACGTTTGTTACTTCATAACTATCTACACAAGTGTGTTACTTCATAACTATCTACACACGTGTGTTACTTCATAACTATCTACATACGTGTGTTACTTCACAACTATCTACACACGTGTGTTACTTCATAACTATCAACACACGTGTGTTTGTTCATAACTATCTACAGACGTGTGTTACTTCATAACTATCTACACACGTGTGTTACTTCATAACTATCTACACACGTGTGTTACTTCATAACTATCTAAACACGTGTGTTACTTCATAACTATCTACACACGTGTGTTTGTTCATAACTATCTACACACGTGTGTTACTTCATAACTATCTACACACGTGTGTTACTTCATAACTATCTACACACATGTGTTTGTTCATAACTATCTACACACGTGTGTTACTTCATAACTATCTACACACGTGTGTTACTTCATAACTATCTACACACGTGTGTTTGTTCATAACTATCTACACACGTGTGTTACTTCATAACTATCTACACACGTGTGTTACTTCATAACTATCTACACACACGTGTTACTTCATAACTATCTACACACATGTGTTACTTCATAACTATCTACACACACGTGTTACTTCATAACTATCTACACACGTGTGTTACTTCATAACTATCTACACACGTGTGTTACTTCATAACTATCTACACACACGTGTTACTTCATAACTATCTACACACATGTGTTACTTCATAACTATCTACACACACGTGTTACTTCATAACTATCTACACACCTGTGTTACTTCATAACTATCTACACACACGTGTGACTTCATAACTATCTACACACGTGTGTTACTTCACAACTATCTTCACACGTGTGTTACTTCATAACTATCTACACACGTGTGTTTGTTCATAACTATCTACACACGTGTGTTACTTCATAACTGTCTACACAAGTTTGTTACTTCACAACTATCTTCACACGTGTGTTACTTCATAACTATCTACACACGTGTGTTTGTTCATAACTATCTACACACGTGTGTTACTTCATACCTATCTACACACGTGTGTTACTTCATAACTATCTACATACGTGTGTTACTTCACAACTATCTACACAAGTGTGTTACTTCATAACTATCTACACACGTGTGTTACTTCATAACTATCTACATACGTGTGTTACTTCACAACTATCTACACACGTGTGTTACTTCATAACTATCAACACACGTGTGTTTGTTCATAACTATCTACAGACGTGTGTTACTTCATAACTATCTACACACGTGTGTTACTTCATAACTATCTACACACGTGTGTTACTTCATAACTATCTAAACACGTGTGTTACTTCATAACTATCTACACACGTGTGTTTGTTCATAACTATCTACACACGTGTGTTACTTCATAACTATCTACACACGTGTGTTACTTCATAACTATCTACACACATGTGTTTGTTCATAACTATCTACACACGTGTGTTACTTCATAACTATCTACACACGTGTGTTACTTCATAACTATCTACACACGTGTGTTTGTTCATAACTATCTACACACGTGTGTTACTTCATAACTATCTACACACGTGTGTTACTTCATAACTATCTACACACACGTGTTACTTCATAACTATCTACACACATGTGTTACTTCATAACTATCTACACACACGTGTTACTTCATAACTATCTACACACGTGTGTTACTTCATAACTATCTACACACGTGTGTTACTTCATAACTATCTACACACACGTGTTACTTCATAACTATCTACACACATGTGTTACTTCATAACTATCTACACACACGTGTTACTTCATAACTATCTACACACCTGTGTTACTTCATAACTATCTACACACACGTGTTACTTCATAACTATCTACACACGTGTGTTACTTCACAACTATCTTCACACGTGTGTTACTTCATAACTATCTACACACGTGTGTTTGTTCATAACTATCTACACACGTGTGTTACTTCATAACTGTCTACACACGTTTGTTACTTCACAACTATCTTCACACGTGTGTTACTTCATAACTATCTACACACGTGTGTTTGTTCATAACTATCTACACACGTGTGTTACTTCATACCTATCTACACACGTGTGTTACTTCATAACTATCTACATACGTGTGTTACTTCACAACTATCTACACACGTGTGTTACTTCATAACTATCAACACACGTGTGTTTGTTCATAACTATCTACACACGTGTGTTACTTCATAACTATCTACACACGTGTGTTACTTCATAACTATCTACACACGTGTGTTACTTCATAACTATCTAAACACGTGTGTTACTTCATAACTATCTACAAACGTGTGTTTGTTCATAACTATCTACACACGTGTGTTACTTCATAACTATCTACACACGTGTGTTACTTCATAACTATCTACACACATGTGTTTGTTCATAACTATCTACACACGTGTGTTACTTCATAACTATCTACACACGTGTGTTACTTCATAACTATCTACACACGTGTGTTTGTTCATAACTATCTACACACGTGTGTTACTTCATAACTATCTACACACGTGTGTTACTTCATAACTATCTACACACACGTGTTACTTCATAACTATCTACACACATGTGTTACTTCATAACTATCTACACACACGTGTTACTTCATAACTATCTACACACATGTGTTACTTCATAACTATCTACACACACATGTTACTTCATAACTATCTACACACATGTGTTACTTCATAACTATCTACACACACGTGTTACTTCATAACTATCTACACACGTGTGTTACTTCATAACTATCTACACACACGTGTTACTTCATAACTATCTACACACGTGTGTTACTTCACAACTATCTTCACACGTGTGTTACTTCATAACTATCTACACACGTGTGTTTGTTCATAACTATCTACACACGTGTGTTACTTCATAACTATCTACACACGTTTGTTACTTCACAACTATCTTCACACGTGTGTTACTTCATAACTATCTACACACGTGTGTTTGTTCATAACTATCTACACACGTGTGTTACTTCATACCTATCTACACACGTGTGTTACTTCATAACTATCTACACACACGTGTTACTTCATAACTATCTACACACGTGTGTTACTTCACAACTATCTTCACACGTGTGTTACTTCATAACTATCTACACACGTGTGTTTGTTCACAACTATCTTCACACGTGTGTTACTTCATAACTATCTACACACGTGTGTTTGTTCATAACTATCTACACACGTGTGTTACTTCATAACTATCTTCACACGTGTGTTACTTCATAACTATCTACACACGTGTGTTTGTTCATAACTATCTACACACGTGTGTTACTTCATAACTATCTACACACGTTTGTTACTTCATAACTATCTACACACGTGTGTTACTTCATAACTATCTACACACGTGTGTTACTTCATAACTATCTACACACGTGTGTTACTTTATAACTATCTACACACGTGTGTTACTTCATAACTATCTACACACGTGTGTTACTTCACAACTATCTACACACGTGTGTTACTTCATAACTATCTACACACGTGTGTTACTTCATAACTATCTACACACGTGTGTTACTTCATAACTATCTACACACGTGTGTTACTTCATAACTATCTACACACGTGTGTTACTTCATAACTATCTACACACGTTTGTTACTTCATAACTATCTACACACGTGTGTTACTTCATAACTATCTACACACGTGTGTTACTTCATAACTATCTACACACGTGTGTTACTTCATAACTATCTACACACGTGTGTTAGTTCATAACTATCTACACACGTGTGTTACTTCATAACTATCTACACACGTGTGTTTGTTCATAACTATCTACACATGTGTGTTACTTCATAACTATCTACACACGTGTGTTACTTCATAACTATCTACACACGT